>NC_132888.1:35101140-35401140 GCF_030463535.1 Salminus brasiliensis | reverse complement strand
TTCTGATGTGATGAAATGTTTTGATTGTAGATTTCTGGATGGTGTCGTCTGCTACTTTCCCGATAAAACCCACGACAGCTTCCGTAAACATGTTGACATCATCGGAGCTGCGCCGGAACATGTCCCAGCCCGCGTCATCAAGAGCGTCCTGCAGTGCGGCCACTGATTGGTCCATCCAGCGCTCGACCTCTCTCACCACCGGAAGCTCTTGCTTCAGCCTTTGTTTATATTTTGGTAGGAGAAAGATGGCGGCGTGGTCTGACTTCCCAAACGGTGGTACTGACTGCATTTTGTAGCTGTCTTTGTGTGTGGTATAGCAGTGATCTAAAGTCCGGTGGCCCGGGTGGGGCAGGTGATGTGTTGGTGAAAGTTCGCTGCCACACTTTTGAGGTTGGCGTTGTTAAAATCCCCAACAACAGTGAGTGCAGCGTCCTTATTTCTCCTAGACTTTCTCAGGCAGCAGTTGGTATATAAATCCAGAAGGTTTGGAAGTTGAACCCTGATAATGTGCTGTGCTGTGCACTACACCCTGTGCAGAGCTTTCTGCTTTCTGTGGTGCAGTTCCCCTACCAGGTAAGGAAACAGCCTGTCAAAATACTCTTCACAGTGAAGATGTAGAATGTATTGAGGATGCCAGGATTCATAACAAACCTACTCTGCTCTGCTACTCGGAATGGGCTTCATTCAAGATCTCCATTGTGGAAGCAGTTGAACATAGCTGTGGCCAATAGCTTGTTGGTGTCTGTGATGGCAGCAAGCAAATAATGGGGGGGGGGGTACTTTCACTTCTTGTGAAGGGTACTAGCAGGCAAAAAGATAGCAGCTTTGGCAGAGGAAAAATCCAAGGCACGGGAGGAGTTAGGAGAGGTCATTGAGAATGACTTTTGGGTGACCTTAAGAACATTCTGCAAAACAATTCTACAGTTCAAAACGGAAGGGTGGGACACTGTCCAAACTGTGCTTAGTAATGGTGTGAACCTCCCAAGGACCAGGAAGTAGGGATTGAGGTTTTTGGGAAGTAAGAATCTACCACTGTGGCTGAGGTCACTGAGGTAGTTGGAAAACTCCCCAGTGGCAAGGCACTGGGAGTGGATGAGATTTGCCCAGAGTTGTTAAAGGCTTTATTTTAGATCTTTCCTATGAACTTAAACTAACATTTTTGTTCTTGCATTTTTGTAGTGGTTTGCATCTTGAATTAAAATCTGTCTGGTTAGACATGAAGGCAGCTCTATATTGTAGACTTTGATCATGATATCCCAACTACTTCAAGAGTGTTCTTGACATGAAAAGAAGTTGTAAAAATGGTTGTCTTCCTCAGATTAGAGAGGTTATTCTGCATTTATCTATGTTCCTTGACTTCTGTTATCTTAACTTTTCATCAGTGATATGTTTGTTTGTTTTCTTATCTTAATGATCCTTAAAGAAACCTTCTTTACTTGCATCATTACATTTTAAGACCACATATTGAGGGTTCCAATAAATAGCTACCAAATGCCAAATGAAATGAAAACTTGGAATTGACTCCAGATCTTATCTCCTTAATCTATCATGAAGTAATGAGGGAACAGGCAATGAAACTGTTTATCAGCCAATTGTCCGATTACTTTTAAACCTGTGAAAATAAAGGTGCTGTGTAAATGGTTCATGCAACATGATATTATGAAATAACAAAAGTTTGGGATGAGAATTCACCCCAGCCCCACCCTTGCTGCTTTTTTCTTACAAACTCTCTGGAAAGCTTGGTCTTTGTTCTAATCATTCTCATCAGCTAAAGCTCAAAACTACATCTCAGAGTTTCTAGAGTTCTCTTCCATTTTTGTCTCAGCCCACAGTGAGCACGGTCCACATATTATTTGTAAAGGTGTAAAGGTGCACGTATTTGTCACTGTACAGAGAAATGTGTCCTCCGCATTTAACCCATCTGTGGTAGTGAACACACACACACTAGTGCACTAGGCAGTGCACTAGGCAGTGAGGACACACACCCAGAGCAGTGAGCAGCCAACTCCAGCGCCCAGGGAGCAGAGAGGGTAAAGGGCCTTGCTTAAGGGCAGCTTGCCAAGCCCGGGAATCGAACCCACAACCCTGTTATCGATAGCCCGGCGCTCTAACCGCTGAGCCACCACTGCCCTTGTTAAATGCTTTTTAAATCCAATGTGTATACTGCCTTTCTGTTTATGGTATTTCCTCCATCGTTCATGTCTTTTTCTACAAACTTGTGTGTGCTCCCTGTCAGATCCTCCACTGTAGAGCATAGATAGCTCTTTAGCCTACAGTGTCCAGGTGCTGCAGGATTCTCAACATCAGGGTCAGATGATGTTTTAGCTGGTTTACTAAAAAGAGTTTGGACCAGAAGCACATTCGTGGTACTGGCCAATAATATTTTGGACTTACCATTGATCTCAGAATCCCACTGTAACGACCCTGGGCATCCAGCTTTTGTCAGAGAAGGAGGCTGTGATAAATCAGATTCTGGGATGTTCCTCCTTACTTCCAGAGGTGCTTCTTGCTTCACTTCTAAGAGGCCCTGTATTGTGTCAGGCTTTGCATAAGCTCATGTTGGCTTGAATCTAAGCATGAACTAGCCTTTTGCAAAGTCTTCTTTTTATTTATATTCCTAGGACCGTTCTAGATTTGTTAATAAGATCCAAAAATTAAATCCTCTTATTTTTGTATTGATTGATTGATATTTCTGTTCTTATATTGATCACAACTGCTTTTACAACTAAAAAATAGGTTAGTAATTTATAAAATTGAGAAATATAATATACTTGCAAAACAGCTACAAAATATTTCAACAGGACATGCAAAAGAATGAGAAAAAATGTGTACCATGTATCTGTCTGTATAATTACAGAGTTCATAATGATGTGGTCAGCATAATGTTTTTAGAACACCTGATTAGGGATGTTGTTATTTTTAGCTCTTACAAGTCTTATGTGAATATGCTGCACAACTAACTGCTTTACACACAACACCCCCTACCATCCAGTTTAGGCAAAAACATGGGAAGCGCTACGTGTCCATGATGTCAACAACTGAATATTAAAATCGGTTTGGTCAGCCAATATATGTAGTTGTTCGCCCATACCTTTGCCCATACCTCCAATATCACTCTAGGTAAAGACAATATTAAGATAAGAGCTCTGATTGCAATTTCACATTCTGTATGATTTTTGTCACAACATAATTGCAAGTATATTCACTTGTGATACCATAAGGTATTCCTTTGAATGATATGATATCATTGTTTAGAATTGACTATATAACATTAGTCCTGTATGGTTACATTCATTACCTAGGTTCTTTATCTTTTGTTTTTACCATCTGTGTATTGTCTTGTCAAGTAACTTTTTCCGTAAGTATAATTTTCTTTCTCCCAGATATGTGCACGGCGGACTGCAACAGCAGTTGGAATGACAGCAGCATTGACCTGCTGCAACTGGACAGTTCTGTCTCATTGAAAAACAATATAGGATTGGCCTTAACTCAGACGTTTATGTGGCCTCTTATCTTCATCAACATCCTCATGATTTTCACTTTCTACAGAAAACAGGCTTTCAGAAACGAGACCCGTTACATTTTGTTTGCTCACACCTTAATGACTGACGTACTTTTTCTTTTAATGACAAATCTTGTGATACTTTTCACATACAGCGTTGTATTGATGCCTGTGGCACTCTGTATTCCATTTTGCATGTTCATGGAGACTGTTAACTCATGCACACCGCTAACGATCACTGCAATGTGTGTGGAGCGCTATGTGGCCATCTGCATGCCACTGAGACATAGTGCCATCTCTACCCCCAGCAGAACTCTTGCTGTTATTGCTCTAATTTGGATTGCATGCAACATAAATCCATTTGTGGATGTGTTTATTCTTGTTTCAACTGTTCCACAGGAGTATCTTTTAGAGCCTAAAATTTGCCAGTATGATATTATGACTCCAGAGCACTGGCACCGCATAATGAGGGGTATTCTATATATTAGTGATTTTGTAATCATTTTACTTATTGATTTTTTTTGCTATCTGATGATTGTGCGTGCTGCCCGGACAGCCTCTGTTGACAAGAAGTCAGCAAGAAAAGGTCTGCGCACCATCTCATTGCATATGCTTCAGCTTATCCTGTGTACTTCTGAGATAGTTTGTCCTTATATTGAGGCAGAAATCATAGAGATAGACATTGAGTTATATTGGGCAGTCAGCATTTTCAACTTTATTACATTCAATGTCATCGCCAGGGCAATTAGTACGCTTGTCTATGGCCTAAGAGATGAAAGGTTTTCTGCTGCCCTGCTTAACTACATCAAATGTAAAACGAATCACATCTCATCAGAAAAGAAAGAACCACAATTTTAGTGTAATCACTGTTACTGTCAGTACTTGCATCTTCCATAGCTACCTAACCACTTTTAACCACATTTTTTGATAGAATTGTAGGTCTTGTTTAATGTAATGTCATGCAATAATATATTATGAACAACTATTGTACTAGTCAACTTTTGTTACTAGTTTAAATATTTCATTTTTATTTGAACTTTTATATCTTTATTTGAAATGTCAGAGGAGACAGAAAAAGGTTTATATTAGTATTTGCTGGTCATCATGGGACTTTTTCTGACAGCACCTTCTATACATTTTACATACGTTTAAAGTATTAAATGGAGATTCTTGTAATGAATGGCATGAACCATATAAGTACTTACACTTACAACATCATGAAACAAATATGTCCTTATAAAGGGCTATGATAATGATACATATTAACATATAACATTCATCCTTTTTAATCATGTTCCAATGCATTGTAACTTACAAAATGTGCCACAAATGTGGGCATGTTGTAATGTTTTCCAACATGCGATTTAAGTCAAAAAATTTAACAAGATTAATAAAGTCTGCTTGGTCTTTATATTTTCTAATTTACATTTGGGGTGGACCGAACTTGCAAAGTTGTGTATCAATACATAACACAGAGCGGTGCTCTTTAAATACATGTTGAAGTAAGATACTGAAGTAAAACCTCCCTACCTCAGATTTGACTTTGTATTTCATTTATTACATTATTTTATTTAATAGTTAAAAAAAGAAAGACACTTAAAGGTTGAATTAGTGACTAATTAGTTAAGAATGTTAACCAATCATTGTATCCTTAGTAAAATTCTCTTTACATTAAATTACTGCCAATACAGGCTCGGGGGGCAGAGTGTGGGCAGAGTTTGGTTCCAGGTATTCTGGCAAATACAATATCAGAAAAGTGTGGCTTCCACTTGGTGAGTATCAGATACATAGCCAGTGCCTAAACAGGCAGTTCATTAGATTTTGACACAGCTATCAGCACTGTAGACGTTCTCACCCATCCCTCACAGAGACTTCTTTTAATTGATGCTTTCTAGCAAGGCATTGGGACATCAATGCCCTTCAACACCCCCCCCCCCCCCCCCCCCATTCACACTACAAGTGTAACAGTACATAAATGATATGTTCGGGACACACCATGGTTTGGTCCCTTTATATTTCTTTTTTATTTTAATTTCAGACAGTAATCAGCCTGAGCTAACCTTAGCATGGCATTTTGCTTACAGCTGAAAGCAGGGGCTTCCAAACCTTTTCCTGACCTAACTTTTTAAAGACCCATCTGTGTCTGCTTTTACCTAATATAGTGTTCTTTTATAAACAATAATATGTATTGTTCTATATTTAGATCTTAATATTGTAATGGTAGGAAAGTGTTTTTCTGTATCTAATCACTCCTATTGACATTTACATTTGAAGCATTTAGCAGACGCTCTTATTCAGAGCGACTTACAAAAGTACCTTGCTATTTACTTAAGAATAACCTCAGCTAGTTTGAATAGATTACAAATTCAAAGATACTTCTAAGTTTAGATACTACTCAACACAACACAAGTCAATAAGGTGACCACTCAAGTATTTGCCCAAGTACTCTTGAAAGAGGTTCGTCTACAGTCTGTGTTTGAAGACAGTGAGCGACTGCAGGACAGAAAAAAGCCTGGAAGCCTAGTCTTCCATTGGTTTTGAGGGGTGGCAGGTCGAGCAGAGCTGAGCCAAAGCTCGAAGGACTCTTGGTGCGGATCTGCTTTTGACTATTGCCATCAAGTATGGAGGGGCTAGTCCGTTTTTGGCTTTGTAGGCCAGCGTCAAGGTTTTTAATCTGATGCAGGCAGCTACTACAGGATGCCAGTGAAGAGAATGCAGCAGTGGAGTGACATGGCTAAACTTAGAAACATTGAAGATGACCCATGCCGCTGCATTCTGCATAAGTTGCAGGGGCCTGATGGTGTGTAAAGGGAGACCAGCCAGAAGAGAGTTGCAGTAGTCAAGTCTCAAAGTGACAAAAGACTGAACGAGCACCTAGGCGGCCTCTCTAGAGAGGAGGGGTCGAATTCACAGGATGGGAGAAACAAACAAAACAAAGAATGCCAGGGGAGAATGCTGGCTACCTCTTAAACCTTCAGGAAAACCGAAGGCAAAAGGACCTCCCGAAAGAAACAAGAGAACTGAGAAGTTACAGGGAAGGCAGACACTCCTGCCTTCCTCTGTTAAACGAGTGTATGTGTGCAAACACACACGCACACACACACACACACACACACACCCAACACACCCGCACGGTCCCAACAAAACTCCCGGGTGAACTCAGAATGTGGCAGGAGGGCACCCAGGACCACTCCTCTAGGCCATAACCCTCCCAGTCCACTAGATACATCCAGAAGGCACCCGGTAGTGTAGGCCGTGCACCATCAACTGTACACAAGCCCAGCAGAACGGGGGGGACCCACGGAACACAAGACAGGCTTGATGCGGGACACATGGAAGGTGGGATTAACAAGCATCGAAGAGGGAAGGGCAAGGTGGTAGGTGACAGGATTGTCCCACCGAAGGATCTTGAATGGTCCAATATAATGAGGAGCCAACTTGTAGGGGGCACCACGCAAAGGCAGATCCCAAGCCAACCCCATTGCCCAGGGCTATAGGTCAGAACCGCCCTCCACCTCCTCCACATAGCGCTTCTGAGCTACTGCAGACAGGAGGGACCTTCGGGCTTTCTTCCAGGTTCTCTGACAATGCCTGACCATTTGTTCAGCCAACTGGAACCCCATCCCTGTCACCTTTCCTGGGAATATGGGCGGAGCATATCCGTACTGGCACTTAGGGTGACATTCCCAGGGACGAGTGCCAGAGGGTGTTATGTGCATACTCCGCCCAAATCAGTTGATCAGACCAGGTAGGCGGTGAGGAGGAGGCCAGACGGGAGGATATGCTCCAGGTCTTGATTGACCCTCTCGGTCTGGCCATTAGACTGGGGTTGAAAACCAGACGTGAGGCTGGCCTCTGCCCCCAACAGTCAGCAAAAGGCTCCCCAGAACCGGCTGGTGAATTGGGGCCCACGGTCTTACACAATGTCCGAGGGGAGTCTGTGAACCCGGACCACCTGGTTGAGCACTAACTCAGCCATCTCCTTAGCTAATGGCAGCTTTGGGAGAGCCACAAGCAGCCAGCCTTGGCGAACCGGTCCACAATGACTAGAATCGCAGTGTTGCCACGTGACCTAGGCAACCCCGTGATAAAGTCAAGGGATAGGTGGGATCAAGGACGCATGGGAACAGCCAGTGGGAGCAGCAGACCAGTGGCCTTTACATTGAGAGCACACCTAACAAGAAGCTATATGAGCATGCATGTCTCCTTCCATGCGGGGCCACCAGAATCGCTGTTGCAGAAGCTCGAGCATGCGTGTAGTCCCTGGGTGTGCTGCCTGGGAAGACACATGGCCTCACAATGAATGGAAGTTCCTGGTCAGGCAACTGGAGAACCGGGCCGTGGTCAACAGCCGCCTTAGGATGTCAAACGCTTCCTGGGCTTCCGTGGACCAGACGAACCTTCCTGATGTCTTCCTCGCCAAAGCGATCAAAGGGCGGAGCCAAAATTCCTCACAAAATGTCGGAAGAAGTTGGCAAAACCCAGGAAGCGCTGGATAAGGCACAGAGAGGATGGTCTGGGCCAGTTTTCATTGGCCTTAATTTTGGCCGAGTCCATGCGCAAGGTGTTGTGGGGCACGACAAAGCCCAAAAGGGGGGGTTGTCTGTGCATGGAACTGTAATTTTTCCAGTTTGATGAACAGGTGGTTCTCCAGAAGCACAGACACAGGGTGGTTCATACACACTGCACAGACACAGGGAATTTAAAGGGAAAACTTGGGGTTCAGACAGAGAGAAACAAAACACGGGAGGTTGGGAAACAAACACAGGAGGAAAACACAAAGGAAAGTGAGACCCACTTAGCCTTTTACTCGAGAAGGTTGCTGATAAAAGCACTCAACAAGAGTCAGAAGATTCAGCAGTGGGTAACTGGATCTAAGTGCTTATATAGCCTTTTGCCCAGGTGTGGCAAATCGGGCTTAATTGCTGGCTGGCATGGGGGAGGCCTTGCCCTAGAGCTACCCCTTACAGCAGCATGCAGCAAATGTGCACTGCACCCTGTGCACAGCTTTCTGCTGAAGAGTGGTGCAGTTCCCCTACCAGGTAAGGAAACAGCCTGTCAGAATACTCTTCACAGTGAAGATGTAGAATGTATTGAGGATGCCAGGATTCATAACAAACCTACTCAGCCATCTGAGGTAGAGCAGGCGCCGTTGTCCCTTCTTTCGGAGCCGTGTCTGGCCATGCAGTCATAGGTGTACAGGGAGTACAGGAGTGGGCTGATAACACAACCCTGGGGGCCTCTGGTGTTGAGGGTCAGTGAGGAGGACATGATGCTGAACATCCCTGCTGTCAGCCCATCAAGAAGTTCGGGTAATATTTTCTAACCTTTTTGCTTCAACTCATCTACTAAAACACTTTGAAAAATTCACTGCTCTTAGCTTAGCTTACTTTCACTTCTTGTAAAGGGTACTAGCAGGCAAAAAGATAGCAGCTTTGGCAGAGGCAAAATCCAAGGCATGGGAGGAGTTAAGAGAGGTCATTGAGATTGACTTTTGGGTGACCTCAAGAAAATTCTGCAAAACACTTTAAAAGGGAAGTTTAAAAGGGAAGGGTGGGACATTGTCCAAACTGTGCTTAGTAATAGTGTGAAGCCTCCCAAGGACCAGGAAGTAGGGATTGAGGTTTCTGGGAAGTAAGAATCTACCACTGTGGCTGAGGTCACTGAGGTAGTTGGAAAACTCCCCAGTGGCAAGGCACTGGGAGTGGATGAGATTTGCCCAGAGTTGTTAAAGGCTCTGGACCTTGGGGGGCTGTCTTGGCTTCCTCTGAAATGTTGCATGGATCTCAGGAACAGTCCTGGGCAAACCTGGTGTGGTGGTCCCCATTTTTAAGAAACTTTCGAGCCATAACACTTCTCTTTAATCTTGCCTTTTCTACTTCACACTTGTTAAACCTGCTTTCATCTGCTCAAAGAATCTTGTTACATAAGTGGGCAGGCTTTATTTTAGATCTTCCCTATGAACTTAAACTAACATTTTTGTTCTTGCATTTTTGTAGTGGTTTGCATCTTGAATTAAAATCTGTCTGGTTAGACATGAAGGCAGCTCTTTATTGTAGACTTTGATAATGATATCCCAACTTCTTCGAGAGTGTTCTTGACATGGAAAGAAGTTGTAAAAATGGTTGTCTTCCTCAGATTAGAGAGGTTATTCTGCATTTATCTACGTTCCTTGACTTCTGTTATCTTAACTTTTCATCAGTGATATGTTTGTTTGTTTTCTTATCTTAATGATCCTTAAAGAAACCTTCTTTACTTGCATCATTACATTTTAAGGGTTCCTATAAACAGCTACCAAATGCCAAATGAAATGAAAATTGACTTCAGATCTTATCTCTTTAATCTGTCATGAAATAATGAGGGAACAGGCCATGAAACTGTTTATCAGCCAATTGTCCAATTACATTGAAACCTGTGAAAATAGAGGTACTGTATAAATGGTCCATGCAACATGATATTATGAAATAACAAAAGTTTGGGATGAGAAAGGCACCCCAGCACCACCCTTGCTGTTTTTTTTTTCTTCTAAACTCTCTGGAAAGCTTTGTCTTTGTTCTAATCATTCTCATCAGCTAAAGCTCAAAACTGCATCTCAGTGTTCCTAGAGTTCTCCTCCTCTTTGTCTTAGCCCACAGTGAGCATGGTCCACAAATTATTTGTCAAAAACCTTGAGGGTGAAAGTCCTGTGGATCAAAGTCCTGTTTAATCAAATTTTGAGTGATGCATTTTAAATCCAATGTGTATAGAAACATTTCAAATCCAAATTTATTTTCAACCAAAAGTATCCACAATCAACCAAAAGTACAAAACCAAATGCTGGATTTTGTGAATTGTTACTCCCTTACTAATGGCCTTTTGAACAACATATTACTAGATCATGTGAATCAGATGAAACAGAGCCAAATTTTAGCATGCAAATTTTAGCATCATAAGCTTGAAAGTGAGATCATAATTTTACAGTAGTTTTACAAATATCAGTTTAACAGAAATTAAGGTTAATTTCGTACTTGATGAAACACAGAACCGTCAAATGTTTATCACATTCTCTGTCTGTAATCACAAAGTTCATAATGATGTGGCTGGAGTACAGCTTCTGGAGTAGCTGCTTAGGGACTTTTTTCCAGGAACTATTTTTAGCTCTTGTAAATCTTATGTGAGTATGTTACATTACAAAATGCTTCAGGCACAACTATTCCCCACAACTCTCCCCACCATCCAGCCCTAACATATGCAGAGTAAACATGTCACGTGTCCATGATGCCAACAATTTGATATTAAAATGAGTCATTTAGACAGTATATATAGACATTTGCCCAGAGTCTTGTCTAGTTGTGGGTTAACTGCTGCAGGTAATGCATTAATTAAGATCTTATACAAGTTCTTATATTGTCACATTCTTTATGACTGCTGTCATGAAGAAAGTTACACATCTTTGATGCTAGTTAATATTTCTTATTTTTTTATTATGACTTTAATCCTATACTTTATGATTCAAATAAGTGGCATTTTAAATCTTGCAGCTGTTCTTTCTTTCTGTATTTATGAATTATTGTAAATATCACAATGCTGTTTTAACCGCACTACGTTTATAATTCTAGATATGTGCACAGCAGACTGCAACAGCAGTGGGAATGACAGCAGCATTGACCTGCTGCAACTGGACAGTTCTGTCTCATTGAGGAGGAATTTAGGATTAGCCTTAACTCAGATGTTTGTGTGGCCTTTTGTCTATATCAATGTCCTCATGCTTTTCACTTTCTACAGAAAACAGGCTTTCAGGACTGAGACCCGTTACATATTGTTCGCTCACACCTTACTGACTGACGTACTTTTTCTTTTACTGACAGATCTGCAGGTAATTCTCGCATACAGCGTTGTATTGATGCCTGTGGCACTTTGTATTCCATTGTGTATTCTCACAGAAGTAGTTAATTCATGCACACCGCTAACTATCATTGCAATGTGTGTGGAGCGATATGTGGCCATCTGCATGCCACTGAGACATAGTGCTATCTCCACCCCCAGCAGAACCCTCAATGCTATCCTTATCATTTGGATCGTAAGCTACATAAAGCCATTTGTGGATATTTTTATCCTTGTTGCAACTGTACCGGAAGAATATTTTTCAGAGCCGACCATCTGCCAGTATGAGATCATGACTCCAGAGCACTGGCACCGTGCAATGAGAAGCAGTCTATATATTAGTGATTTTGCAATCATTTTACTCATTGAGTTTTTTTGCTATCTGATGATTGTGCGTGCTGCCCGGAGGGCCTCGGTTGACAAGAAGTCAGCAGGGAAAGGTCTGCGTACCATCTCCTTGCATATGCTTCAACTTATCCTGTGTACTTCGGAGTTTGTTTGTCCTTATATTGAGGCAGGAATCATAGAAGAAGATATGGAGTTATATCTGGCAGTTCGCCTTTTCAACTTTATCACATTCAATGTCATCGCCAGGGCAGTTACTCCACTAGTCTATGGCTTAAGAGATGAGTCGTTTTGTGCTGCCCTTCTATATCATATCAAATGTAGACGAAATCTCATCTCATCAGAGAAAAAAGAACCAAACATCTAAGTTATTTAGTGTAAACAACATTACTACTGTAAGACTTCTTAAATGCCTTTAAAATAACTATGTTCATTTAATTTATAAGTACTATAAGTACAAATCCTTCAGTACTGTGACACTCTATAAATGTGTTTGAATTTGTCTGCTCTTAAACATACGTTTTGCTCATTGTTTTATACAATTTTATAGAATCACTAATGTCACGCACTGATAACACAGCAAATAAGTAAAGTAGTAAATTCATATTCCATAAAATATGACCTACATAATATAGCATATGAATTTCTAGAACATAGAAAAGCTTTTCATAGATTTATCTGCTATAAGTTGTTGTTGAAAAAAAAATTTCAGGTAAGGAACACATTCATTTTGTGTACTCAAATGTGTTCATCAGTATTACACAGTTTGCCTTAATGAATAACCATTATAATGCCATAAACCATTATAAGTTTGTATAGTTAGGTGGATAGATACTATAGTATAGTTACAAAGCACAAACATAGGACCTTATAAAAAGCTTTGATACCTATGCAAGTTGTTTTGAAGGAGCATGGAACTAATAATTCAGAATTTTGTTATGCCTTAATGCATTATATATTCAGTGTCACACATTTAAACATATGTGTGAATGTATATAAAGTACACATTTTCATATTCAGTGATATAAATCTAATTCTAAAATCTAAAAAATCCACCGGAAATTCCAACCAAAAATAAAATATTAAAAGTTTAAAGGGCCTATTTATTAATAAAACTAATTAAAATGTTCATGCATTTTGACTTGACTGACAAGACCAATCATAACATTTTTAGTCAAGTAAGGTTTTGAATGTATGTGTACTTTGTTGCTTATGTATTCACTGATTTTTCCAAAACCATAGATAGCTCAGTGACCTGATATTTGGTTGTGTAGGTAGAGTGTTGCATATACTAGTGAGCAACTTTGTCAAAGAGTTATTAACTGACTCTATTAACTTTAATCTATGTATTTTGTGATGAAATATCCCTGCATTGGCACGTACCTCCTAAAAGTCTTTTTTTTTTTTTTGGCTTTTGTTCAGTTAACCAACAGAATACAAAGTAAGGAAGGAAAGAAAAGGTAACAGGCCACTTTCCAGGGGCATTTATGTTTGAGCCAAAACATTTTCTGGTTCTTTTTGTGTCTAATTTAAATATTACATGTATTTTGTACAATGTCTGCCCAGAAAAGTAATGTTGCCATGATGTTTTTGTCAATGATGAGTGTGTGTACTATTCTGACCAGGTATTTCTTTTCTACATTACTTCACAGAACCCCAGTGATTGATACTGTCAGAAAATGTTCATTCTGAAACAAACAATTTTCCAAAACAACAGACCCACTGGTATTGACTGTACATTTGAACAATAAATAATTAACACTAACAATAAATAAATAAATAACATAATAATTAAAGAAAAAACAATTGTCTACATAACAATGTTTACTGTGTGTAGATTTCTCAACTGGCCTATTTGTAGATAGAACTGCAGTCAACAATTCCACCATAAAGCACTGACCTGGTCACCGACATAGTCATCCAATGCTCTAGATCTATTGGTCACATGTTCATATTGCAGGGAACCACTTGTCCACAGTTATCATCTGGAAGTCTAAATAGTAATCGAATCTGGTAGTTTGTTATATTTAGATGTAGCCTGTGTTTTCTGTGGTAAAAGCTTATGTTTCTGTGTATTTTAAAATAACAAAAATAAGGAGTGACTGTATAACCAGCTGCTGTCAGGTAGTCAGATCCATCAGACTCCTGGAGCTAGACGCTTCTCGTGTTAAGAAAACCACAGAGGCTGCTGCACACGCAGAATGCTGATATCACAGTGTCAACCTAATCAAGCTAATGTTTGCATTTCTGAATGAAATTCACAAAGGAATTCAGGTTATGAGCATTCTGACGAAACTCACTCACCTTGAATTCTGTGTACAGATCTGAAGTGCTTAGATTCATTAATCACCTTTTGCAGACCTTTGGCTTCACCTACTCCTGTCAACGTACATGTTGTTATAGTGCTCTTCTTCTCCCTTTTGTATCTGATGTCATTACACAGGTAAGTTTATTATGCTGTCCTGATCAGTGCAGGAGAAATCACAGCCTTGCATATCTATGGTGGCTGCGACAGTTTTTGGATCTTCAGTACCATAGATAACAAGTAGCATCACATTTTCTAAATTTTTATATCAACTTTGCATTGAAGCATTGAAGTATCAGTTCTCATTACATCTCTAGTTCTGAAACTATTCTATCATAGCTAACATTACATTTGTGCATGGTTGGTCCCTGGTTCACCAGTTGTTCTTCCTTGGGGCACTTTGGGTATGTACTGACCACTGCATACTAGAACTACCCCCACAAGAACTGGTGTCTGATGTTTTGTTCCAGTTGTCTAACCATCACAATTTGGCCCTGTGTCTCAGATTCTTAGACTTGCCTATTTTCCTGCTTTTATGGCTGATCTGTACCTTAGCATAGATGCAGCATATTCAGTACACATGACACATGCAATATTACATGACAGAAAAATGAGAGCCTGCATTTGATTGGAGGAAGCTTTTTTGGACACTGGAGATGTTTTGCTGGAATATTAAAGAAACAGAACTACCTCGGAATTCTTCAGCATAACCTCTGGATCAGCAAGACGGCTGAAATTTGGACCCAATTGGATGTGCAGGACAGTGATCCCCAAACACATCAAACCTGGTGAAAAGGGTATTGCAGGCAAACATAAAGTATTTTCCAAAGTCCTGACCTTAACATCATTGAAAATATCATGACTTTGCTTAAAAGGTGGGTGTGTGCCAGAAAACCAGCAAATTTAACTGAACTCTGAAGCAACTGAAGTAATTCTGCCAAAAAGCATGGTCGAATATAAAACCGGAAATCTGCCAGAAGCTTGCTCTTAGCTACTGAAAGCAAAGTGCAACCTGCAACCTGCTAAAGGACAAAAATTAGGTGTGCTGCAAGTATATTTGTAACCCTGTGTTAATAAAGTCTATTAAATATGGATGTTGAACACTAATTCTACCCCGGAAAAGGAACCGTTTAAAGAAAGCATTGGAAGTACTTTAGTATCCCACAGAACCCCAGTGTTTCTGATAATATGTTAGATCAATTTATCTTTTGCAAGATATCAATATTTCAAATCGCCAGACGACTTACCTTTACTGAGAGCTGTGAAAATGCTTCAGTAGCAGTCGTTTCTTTTTTTTTAATCATATAATTTAAAGCGTGCATCCGATGTGGACATCATGAACAGGGCTAGTGCCAGGGATTTTGGCCACCATAAAAAGGACTGGAACACTGGAACCCACAACCCACCGACCCAAGCCACACCAACCATTAAAATGTAACATTAGCATGCTAATCTCCTGATGTAAAGATGTAGAAAGCTGTAAAATGGACTCTTATTAACCGCAAATATGCTGTCATGTGTATGATTTTATTACAAAAAAACACCTGCTGGTGAAAAACAGCATAGACCTGGATATTGGATACTGTTGTACAGGACAGCCAGCACTGGCATCCTGTCTGCTTCTTTGGTTTTAGCTTGTTTGACTTGTTCTTCTTCTTTATTTTTATTTTTTTAGTTCGGAGGTTATCCAAATACTGAAATGTTGAAATTGTTACCTGTTGTGGATCCTTTGTTTACAGTTCATTGAGTTGTCCAGAGTCATCTGTAGTCATCATCTGGAAGTCTAAATAGTTAGAGAAGGTGTACGTTTGGCATACCTGAATGTAGCCTGTTTTCCTATAATGAAAGTCTATAATAATAATAAATGGTGTTTTCACAAGTACAAACATATTGCCAAGATAAATGGTGCTACACAGTACTGTATGTCTGTTGGTGACTTATTGTGTCATTAATGGTTGTGTTGTTCAAATGTGGGTCGTTAATTTATCACTCATGATTATCGCTATGCTGGACTCAATCCAATCTTTTACAACCCAACTAAGGAAGTGACCTTTATTCCATAGTTAGTCATTCACTGTATACAAAACAAAACTGAGGCCCAGTCCAGAGCCCACGGTTTAGAAACAGTGTTTTGACTCTTTTGACATACTACAGACAGTCAAATGTAGCAATTGCACATCAGGATAAATAAAACAAATGTGATAAGTTTAATATGGGGATATGAGTGGCATTCCACTATGATCTAAGGATCGCAGGTTCAAATCCCAGGTCATACTGCTTTCCATCAGCAGCCAGAGTCAGAAAGAGCACATTCGTCCTTGCCCTCTCAGGGGTGGAGCACTTGTTGGCCAGCCTCATGTATCAGATGCTAGGGAGCTACGCTTTCTGAGCACATTGGCTGACTAGTGATGCTGAATCAGCGGCATGTCGAAAAGAGGTGGAAGCTGACTTCACATATCAGAGGATATGCTGGTTCTATTTAATGCCTCTTGACCACTAGAGGGCGGCTTAGCCTATGGATCCACTTCCCCTGTGTATTGCGTGGATCGAGAATCTTATACCAACCAGGTCACATGTGACAAAGGTTACACAGCAATTACCCCTTTTTCAATTACCCCTTTAACGTCATGCAGCTCATCTAGCTCTTGGGCTTGACCTCATAGAGCTGTGACATCTCTGCACTACAGGAGCTTCTACTTCAGTTCTCTCTGATGAGAGCTCCACCACCAAGAGGTGCAAGTCTCAGGTTAAACAACCTAGCTTCCTCTTGCAGTGCTACACAAACCTAGCTCTACCCACTCCTAGACGCTAGCAGTACCACACAGACTCACCCTCAGGGTAGTTCTGGTCACACCGGGCATGAATGCAGAAGTTATATCCCCCTGTCAGACACTCTGAAATGAGCGGCCCCAAGCCCATCACAGCTTAGCTGTGTAGAGAGGCAAGCCTGCAGGCATGTCTGCATGTCTGAGCTCATGATTTGATGGCAGCAAGCGGTTTCTGATGCGGCTAAATTCCCTAGAGAGGTGGTGACCACCGATGCGTCACTATCAGGCTCATTCGGACAACACGTTGGGGCTCCACTCCACCAAGAAACTAAAATATGATGTACAAGACCTAACATCACATGTCATACAACACGTCGGCCATTCTTGGAACCAGTTATATTTAGAATTAGTGTTTGATAGCTAGTTAACTAAAATTTCACCAACCTTAGTTCGAACCACCTGTGGAGCTAGCTAAATATTTTCTAACCATTTTGCTTCAACTCATCTACTAAAACCTCTTGATTAACTCACCACTCTGCCCCTTGAAGTGCCCTTAGACTTCCTCGCTTCTTTTCTTGTGTTTTTATCTGAGCTAGTGTTTTTCAATGACATTTTAGAGCTCTGTCATTCATCAAATCTGCATATCAGATTATTAAAAGTAATTTTACGAATATTGCAATATTGCACTGAGTCCAGATTTTGTTTATCTGAAGCATCATAATTAATTTTGTGTTATCTACAAAATACACTAAAGTATATCACATATCTTACTTGAATTTTTGAAGCCCCACAGATCAACCTATTAGTGACAGGGAAAATAGAGTCTGTAGAGTACACACAGAGTATAACACTAGTGCCTCCTGCTGAGGGCATGTGGAAACAAGATGCAGATAGAAGTAGGCAAATCAGCAAGAAATGGATTAGCTTCAGGGCAATAAATTCACTCGACCAAGAAACTAAAATATGATGTACAGTACGATCCTGCAGACAGGCCAATATAACCCAAAGGGGGCATTCGTTCATGGAAAAAAAAGCATTCAAACAATGACGGATACGAAATACTAAGTTATTAAAGTGTTGCACTGAAGCTGAAAATAAAGAGGCTTTGATTGCATGCTGCTGCAAGCAGGCCCATATAATAGGCCCTACATTCGCCAACATTGCCAGTCTGACTAGCTGAAGTAAGCCACCCTACATGACTCAAGAAGGCAATATCACTTATATATTCAACTCACCATGAGAACATTTAAGAACCTCAGTCTATCATATAATTCTAAATGTCACAGACATTTTGACACGGAGCTGCTAAAATATAATTAAAAAAATAGATTTTGTAAAATTAAACATTTAATGGTCTATGTTTACTCTCCTTCTGGGGCCCACTATCAAGAGGTTCACTATTTGCTTGAATAACCAAAGATTCAAAATAATATTGAATCTTAAATAATCTTAAATCTTAAATTGAATCTGTAAATAATATTGTTATTGTTATTACTTATATTATTTATATTGTGTATATAGTGTAATTTATCTACATTTTTGCATCTTTTTTTGCGTCTTACTATCTCTTTTCTGCTGTGACACTGAGAATTTCCCCACTGTGGGACTAATAAAGGATTATCTTATTTTATCTTATTCAAGCAGAAATAAACAAGACACCAGAAAAGATAAATGCTCTCTTAACTGCCTGAATTGTAATGCTGGTCATAATCCTACAGTGAGATGGTCTGTAGAGTACACACTAGTAGGGTATACACTAGTGCCTCCTGCTGAGGGCTTGTGGGGGGAAAAAATAGGCAAATCACCAAGAAACTTCAATATGATGTACAAGACCTAACATTGTCTTTGCCACATCACACTGGCACATTCCTACAACTCTTCAATGATATACTGTATTATCATACAGGAATTAACTCTGCCTGTCTTGAAAGTTGGGCCCATACAGCTAAAACATCACAATACTCATCCTGATATTTAGTTTTTCTGAGGTTTCACAAATCATTTATAATGGACAAAATGCACTGCTAAATGTGAGTGACACATTTTACAAAGAAAAAGGCTATGAAAAAGTGAGGGTGGCACCGCACAACTGAAACACCAGTAATAAATGCCATGCAATGAGCGAAACTGCATATTCCATCCTGCACAGCGATCAGATTTCAGGTCGCATTTGACTACCCAGTGTAAATGCATGTGGCTAAAATCTTATCAGGACACAATCCAGATATTCGTCACATAAAGTGGCCAGGTGTAAACAAGGTCTTAAACTCACCCACCTCGAATACAGCTGTTCTTATGTTAGCTGGTAAGCATGAGATCCAAAATCCCTCCTCAACATTGTTCAAATCGTATTATTTACAGCCACACTGTCAGAAGTATAAGTATAAGGAACCGTTGAAGGTTTTCAGTTTAAACTGTGGAGGAATCTCTTAAGGTGCTTTGAGGAACCTTCAAGAAACATTATTTTCCTTCAAAGGTTCCTCCACAGTTTCAAACCTAAGGACCTCCAAAAGTTCCTTAAGGATCTCATACTTTTAACAGTGTGCAGCAAAACAGTGGAGGTGATGGGTGCTAGAGGTTTTTACACTTATTTACTTTTTCTAGCCTGCATAGTGCATATTAACTCCACCTGAATAACACAAACTACACAGCCGTGTGTGTTATTAGTTTAGTTTGTGTTAGATTGTGTTTATCTGTTACTGGGACTGATATTTTATTAGTGATAAATGCAGAAATTCAAGTCATTCCAAAGGTTTCATTTACTTGCAACCTTATATTAAAGAACAATTCAACTAGAAATATCTTCATTGTTAAGAAATGTGATTGCCTCATAGAGCCCAAACACAAATCACAATAATAATAATAATAATAATTATAGGCTTTCTTTATTTAGCATGTATTTATCAATATTGGCCAACTGCATTAAAGCAAGAAACACATATTGAATAAAATAACAATGAAAATATAAAACAGGATGGAATAAAATATTTCAAAGAGAAGCTGAGAATATAAATGTGATCAACCACAAACTGCTGCTGCCGTTTGAAAGAAAAGACTTTGATCAAAATCAGGTAAACCTGAAAGCTTTCTCAACAGTGCAGTTAAGTTTGAGCTTTAATTATTAACTAAAAACACTGGCATTCTGCTATTGCTGTTTGCTCTGTGAGCAGAACAAGGTTGCTGTCGGAGATGAAAAACACTCGCTCCTCCTCGGACATGCGTCATTCACGAGGACAGCAAGAAGCACTGTGCACATCCAAGTGTTGTTGTAGTGCTTTGAACTCAGCTCTTTATGATCGAGAAAATGTGTACGTTTCTACACTCCAAAAAATAAAGGTGCTACAAATGGTTCTTTGAGCCACTTTTGGTTCCATGGTTTGTAATAGAGATGTGACCCTTAAATTGATAAAGAATCTTTGCATCAAGAGAATGTTTTTGGGTCACACATCTCTCTGACTAACATGATTCTTTATGCAACCAAAAGTGGTTCCTATGCAATACTCAAATAACCATTTGTAGCACCTTTATTCTTTTAAGGTTAGCTATAAGTTTCTATTGCAGATTTGTGTTTATATTTGAGATACATATGGCAGTTTGCCCATCAAAGACACATTCTTAAGTAGGCATGTCACTGTTGAAATCTCCATTTAAGAGCTGCCTTCATTCATTTAAATACAGAGGGTTTATTCCAGCAAACCAGTGGTAACACTCAAAAATAGAAGGACTGGATTACCATTCAAGCAATCATCTAAAACTAAAAGCTGGCCCAGTTCTGGGTCATAAGGTTTTGGACTGATGCAACAAAGATTAACTTGAGCATGAAGAAAAATGGATGAGTTTATGATCTGAAGCAATATCATATGATCTGTCAAACATGGTGAAGGCACTATTATGGCATGGGCATGTATGGTTGCAAATTGAACTGGTTCGCAAGTGTTTATTAATGATATGACTGCTGATAGAAGTAGCAGGGTGAAGTCTGATGTTTATGGAGCTATGCTTTCTGCTCAGATGATAAATGCCATGCAATATGTGAATGTAGCTTTCTGCAACAAAAGAACTTAACATCATCCATGACCGTGAACATACACTGCGAGGGCGTCCGCATATGTAGATGATGAAGAGGCCACTGCTTTGTATCGCCACCTATTTTTTTCTAACTGTTACTGTTTTTCTGCTGCAGGGCTTCAAAGATAAGAGCCAGCATATCAGTCCCCGGATGTCATAAAACAGACCCTAATAAACCATTGTAAAAGCTGTCGCCCACATCTTGCACAGTGCTCACGTATCAAGCAAGTTCAGGTTATGAGCACTCTTCTTTTTCGTCAACAGAACAACTAAATAGGGCAGATACGGCCAAAAGGATAGAAAGTTAGGCATTCACAGCTGAACCACCTAAGCCTCAACTGCTCCCCGGGCACTGAGGTGGCCGCCCACTGCTATGGGTGTGAGTGTGTGTGTGCTCACTGCCCATAGTCTTGCATTTGGGTTTGTTTACTACCACAGAAATGGGTTAAATGTGGAGGTTAAAATCCACTGTACTGCTGTGCAATGGCGTATTCAGCCCGGTCTCTGTAAATGGGAAATGGGCAATTTGAGCCACACTACATTATTCCAGACAATTGCCACTGATGTCGGACGAGGCCATTAGTCGGCACGCCAACAGCACTGTAGTGATGCAGGACATGGTAGAGTTGTTGGACAAGACTGTTAGCTGATGCACTACAGGCAATAAGGAAAAAAAATAATATGAGGCAATTGTCATTCTCCAGAATCGGGTCCAGCACTGTTTATTTTTTTATGGAAATCAATGCATATGAGGAACCTAGTAGTCGCTCTGGACAGGAATGTCTGCTAAATGCCATCAATGCAGTGTAAATGTCAGTGTAAAAAGATTTTTCTATTTTGAACCAAGATCAACTTTGCCAGATTCAATAATATTTAAGTTAAAGACAGCAAAAATGGAGATAAAAATGGAGATACTTGTGTGACAGGGATGATTTGTAGTATTTTGCACTGGATTTATTTTTTGTTTGTTTGTTTATTGATTGATTGATTGCCATTTGCTTAAAATGAGAGCACATACTAACAGAAATGCTCCACAATGACCTAGAATAAAATCTCTATACACTGCCTTCCATTTAAAGTTCTGGCCATTTTTGGGTTCAGCTGTGAAGTTACTTGTTTGTTTTTTTTAACCTACGAGATATCCGACAGCTCGGCAGCCTCGTCAGAAGTCTCGAGTATATCTGTAAATCTAGACACACCTCTGTGAGACTCTGTGAGCTTCCTGTTTGTCGTCATGCAATACAAGACATCTGTGCAGTGCGTTCAGAACATGTTATCACACATAGCGTACCTTGGCCGATGCTAATGCTACATCAATGAAACATCAGCTGTTTTTAGCACAGACATTCAGAAACACATGTTTACAGTAGAGTCTACAGCACATGGTCACCATTTAAGAGATAATCAAGAGAGTCAACATTTTTTTAAATATTGCAACATTGTACTACATGTCCAAATATTTGTGGACACTCCTTTTAATAAATGCATTCCGCTACTGTAAGTTGCAATGAAGCTCGCAGCTCATGCAGCTTGTCTAGTCCCCGTAGAGAAGTATTGTCAATAAAATAGGACTTAATGGAGCAGGTAAACATGAACCTATTGGCACCATGCTGCCTAAAGCCAGGCGTGGGCTAGAAGGGTATAAAGCCCCCCCAGCATTGAGCTGTGTATCAGTGGGGCTGTGTTCTCTGGAACGATGGTTGATGCTACATCCAATACTTTTGAGATGAGCTGGGGAGTTGAGGATGAGGTGGCTTGGTGATCATCCAACATCCTGACCTCACTAACACGCTTGTTGCCGAATGAAATCCAATCTTAACAAAGCTGCTCCAAAATCTAGTCAAAAATCTTCCCTCTCTGGACAGGAGAGACAGTTACGCCAACAAAAGCAGGACACTCTCTTTTTAATACCATTGATTTCAGAAGAAATAATAAATGAGCAAAAAGTGTCCCAATACTTTTGCCCATATAGCGTATGTTTAAGGCAATTAATTAAGAAACGAATTATAGGACAGGCACAGGCCCTGCCTCATCAAAATCCCTTGTGGCTAATTATACAACAAGTTGTGAGAATACCTAATAAGGTCATCAATTATTAAGCATAGTTTCTAATGCAAGAGCTTAATTAGGGGAGTTTTTTTTTACAGGGTTGCTTGGCAAGATGACACTCAGTATACCTTAATTAGAACAGGACAGAGGGTTTTCTGCCCGGATTAGACCCTAGAGAGAGAGAAACTCTTAACCCCTTATAATCACCACTCCATCCATTTACTGATTTGTCAATTGTATCTCTTGAAATTTGATTAAAAACGACAGCTTTCTAAAGCTTGGTCATGCCCGGGGGCAGTGGTGGGCTACTGATTGCAGGTTTCAGTGCTTGTGTCCACCAAGCTGCCACTGTTGGGTTCTTGAGCAAGGTGGTAAACCCAGGGGCACTGTAGTACGACCTCAGCTTTCTAAGGAGGGATATGCAAAATGTTGAAAATTTCATAATACAGTACAGTTCAAAAATATTTTAACCCCCACCCCCCATTGCAAATTAGGTATATTAGCAAAATGTACAAACTTTCAGATGTTTGCAATCAACAGAGCACATCGCTGCTGTCCAATGAAAAACAAGTATCTTCATACACTGTGTGAATAATTCTGGAGGAATAGGCCAATAGAAATGCTCCAAAATCACTTGAACAAAATTTTTGAAAGGTTTTTTCCATCTCCTGTGAAGTTGCCATGTTGGACATACATGTTTTTCAGTGGACAACAATGATATGGCTACCTGTAGCTGCCCGCATCAGATTCAAAACCCTGACGCTGGCCTACAAAGCCAAGAACGGACCAGCCCCTCTGTACTTGATGGCAATGGTCAAAAGCTGATCCGCACCTAGAGCCCTTCCAGCTTCAAGTACGGCTTGGCTCGACCCGCTATCCCTCAAAATCCACGGAAGATGAGCGTCCAGGCTTTTTCCTGTCGTGCACCGAAGTGGTGGAACGAGCTTCACCTGGGTGTCCGAACGGCAGAGTCGCTAGCTATCTTCAAACCCAGACTGAAGACTCACCTCTTCCGAGAGTACTTGGGCGAATAGCAGAGTACTATGGTCACCTTATTGACTCGTGTTTAGTCATGTCTAAAGCTTAGATGTATCTTTAAATTATTATTCTATTCTAACTAGCTGAGGTTTTCTTGTGTAAATAGCAAAGCACTTTTGTAAGTCGCTCTGAATAAGAGCGTCTGCTAAATGGCGTAAATGTAAATGTAAATATCTTTCCACAATAAATGTATGCATGCCAACGGCCTTCTTCAAAACAATTGCAGAACAATGTTAACCACATAACAGCATATTTGGAACCATTTAACGTTCTAGTATTTGAGGACGCAGTTTTATACCCTAAACTCTGGTCCATACTTTGGACCAACTCAGGATCAGGCGATGAAGAATTTGAAGATTCTATAAAGAAGATTAAAGTTACGGTTTAAACTCATCAATGCAAAATGTGACTTTTGTTCTCAGTCAGCAGTTTGTGTTGATTTTGTGGTGTGTGCTTGTGGGGTCATCATCATGCTGGAAGTTTCACCTGGACCCAAGGTACACTTTTCAGGCAGCGGCCAGAGTGCCCCGATACCCAGTGTGGTTCATGGTGCCATTGAACTTAACTGGGCCATTCGCAAAAACTGGCCCGAGTAAATCAACAATCCACAAGTTAATTTATTTACAAATTGCAGTTGTATCATTTCTTCCTAGGGTTTATGACCATCTGTTCCGATGTACCAATGAAGCAAACCACTGCAAATCTAAAGGTCTAGAGACTTCACAGCAACGACTGCTGGCAGGAAGGTAGTTGGGCACTATATGCGATTCCTCCAGTGCAGTATTTTAAAACACAAAGAAGGCCAAGCCTCTGCCTCTCGTCACTCGACGTCACAAGCATGATGTTGATTGTGAGCGATCTGACACGAACTGGCCGGATGGACCCTGCTGAAACTGACGCCACTACACATCGAGCGAAAAGTCAATTGTTCAACAACTTTCTTATCTGTTGAAGTGTTTAGATTCTGTGTATTACAGTGGACTCCGTCTGATTACTGCTGATAGCTTCTGTACGCATTGTTGTGACTGTACTGTGAGGATTACAACAGGGCACCTTTAACAATGCGGAGAATGCACTAGTTCTTGGTAGGAGGCTTTATTGCAGAAGTGGCCCCTGATCTTATTTGTTTGTGATTACCTGATTCCTTTCCACATTGTTTGGTTTATCAGCTCAACTTAAATAAATCACTCCATGAGATAATCCGTTCAGCTGGCTTCATTCAACTCGCCTACTTTCCAATGAAATATGCAAAGCATAATAAATCATTTAGGTGAAGAAAAAGTTGGTCCACATTCTACAGGGTAGCTGACAGTTACTTTAGCCATCAAAATGTACAGTTTGGCAATGAAGATCTTTCTAAAGAAGGTGATCCAATAAATCAAAAAAATGGAAGCGTGCCATTCAGCAAACTCTACATGTAGGACTTTTATTTTCTTTAGTTTCTATTTCTACTTTATGCAAATATAATGAAAAATAGTTACTGTAAACATCTGATTACATGTCAAAATAAATGTTAATTGTTTTATTACATTTTAGTAATCCTACTTTAAGATATTGTTTTAATTTTTAATATACAGTAAAAAAAATAATAAAACAGACGAACACAAGGAAAGAAGTCTGCAAAAGGTGCTGGATAGGTGTGATTTAAATGAAATGGGTCAACATAAAACCTACTGTTAGAAAGACGGGAGTTAAAGTCATCACTGAAATCACTTGGTGGACCCAGAAGTTGTTGAAGCTGGTAAGTCAAATTTGCTGGCAACAACACTGGCCTGGTTCATTTAGCCAGTTCGGCCCACTCATGACCATATAAGCAGTGAGGTACATTTAAAGGAAATGGGAATAGTTAAAAATAAAATACATTTAAATAAATAAATATCCTGTAAAAACAAAATATAAATGTGTATTATTTGTATTTATTCATAACTTGGAAACTTCATTTCATCAAATATGTAATAGATTAGTTACATTTAGTTTGTTTGCATTAACATTTTGTTTATTTACTGCCAATGCAGTCTCTAAAGGTGCAAGAGTAGTCAGACGAACAGCTGACATGTCTTCAAGTGCTATTCAATTATGACCATGGTTGTGTAAATTGATTAAAGAGGAGGAAGATGGTGTACATCCATCTTACGTTTTAAACAAAGTCTCAGCTCTTCAGAGTGTGCAGAAGGGGCTGGTAAAGCATGAGAAAGGCAAGAAAAAGAGAAACCTAGCCACCCCATGTGTTCAAAGATGTGAACCCTCTGAATTTGATTACTGCAGTTATTACAGCAGGCGTAATCCAGAGTTACTGCAGCGTGCCTTCTACCTTCCACAGATTTGTGTTGATAAGCATAATTAGGCACTGAAACACAATGCATAGGCATATACACAAACTATCCATGTGAACCGCATTGATTATATTGTTACAGTGGCACCAGTGCCAAGGGGTGGGATATATTAGGCAGCAGGTAAACAGGCAGTTCTTCAAGCCGATGTGTTGGAAGCAGGAAATATGAACAAGCAAAAGTGCTTACAATATTGAAGGTTACAATATTAGCCAGGTGGTTTTTATGTTATGGCTGATCAGTGTATACAGAATTCATAAGATTTCTCATTAAACTGATGACTGATTGCGGAAATGGCACCACAAGCTTGTTAACTATCAGTGTAGCATTTCAGTGTACATGCTGTGCTTAATTTTTCAATTTGGAGCCTGAATATCAGGAAATGTGCTATTAATCCCTGATTTGCATGATTTTACATACAAACAGTTACAGTCTATGAAGTGTACACTGACCTTTATTGCAATATGTGTCCATCCAATGCACCGAGTACATCTGGAACTCCAGCAATGTCAAAGAGTTTCTGTTTGGTATGGGTTTGTTCTGTACCAACTGATGGGAACAAGATAAAGTTCCTTAACCACTTGCAGAGTGCGTCTGATACAGCACTGACCACATGGCTCTCACCTACATTGCCTCCCATCCAAACTGTTTGGAATTATCTCAATGTGGCCATATGTTTGTAAAATGACAGGGCGAACAGTTCAGAAAAACAGGGTAGATTCTCACTGTTTCAATTTTCTTCCCATTTCCAGTTCCAGTTCCCACACACTATCTAGGACTCCCCCCATTGCACAATGCTACCCATGCTGGGACGGTGAAGGCTTGCAAGTGGCAGGGAAAAATAAAAGTAACCAATTATATCGTGCTTCTCCTTCCCCTCCCACCCGTCACAGTGCAAAAACAGTCAAATGGTTTAGAAACCCTCCCTAATACTGCACACCACTTCGAAACCCGTCCTACCGAGGAGGGGAAAGGTGTTAAGACTTACACCTCAGAAACCCTGAGGGTCAGATTTACAAAAGTGTCTTCAGAAAGAAATTCTTCACATGTGCTTTATTATATACAGTGATTCTTTAAAAACTTTAAGAATTTATTATTTATACAGTTTCATTACTAGAGTAACAATATTAAAGATGTTCAATTTGAAATATTCAAATAACAATTATCGTTTTTCTTTATTATTATATTAGTTTTCTGTTAAATCAATGACTAGTCAAAATGGATTAATATAGATACATATCTAATATTAACACTAGTAAAAGAAAAAAAAAATATATATATATATAGTTAGATATACCTAGAATTTCTCCTAGGAAAATAAACATTACAGAAATCTTGAATTTGAGTTCTTTGTTGAAATTTTAGACAAATAGAGTTTTTCATTCATTTACACTTGCAAAAAAATAATTGTAGATATCTTGAATTGGACCTAATAAATATGTAATTCTAGCTAGAAGAGAATAACATGCCTTGTAAACGAATGGTAAATGATGACTAGTCAAAATTATAGTTAATTTCTACAATTAAAATTTCCACTAGGAAAATTTGCATTACAGCAATCCTGAATTGGAGTTTTTACATTTCAAAAATCACTTGCAGCTTGAATGGTTGGTGGCATTTTCGCCTAAAAAGAAAAACATCATTGTAAATTCTAAATATCTTGAATTTGAGTTTTTACGTGTAAATATGCGACTATAGCTAAAATAAAATAACATGCCATGTACACAAATGGATTTTATTTTAGCTATAGTGTCAAATTTATAGTTACTTTCTGAAATTCACAATTCCACTAGGAAGAATTGCATTACAGCAATCCTAAATTGGGGGTTTTTACTTGTAAATAAAAAATTGACAAGACAAAAAAATGACAAGATAAATATTGTTAAAAATACAATTTCCATTTTGCATTACAGCAAGAAGTTTTTACATGTAAAACCAAAAGACTAGCTGTTTGAATCACTGGTGGCATTTTTGGCTAAAACAGCTTAAATGAATGAATAAATCAATAAAATAAATAAATAAATGTACAGTTCCAAAAACTGAAATACCAGTAAATATCTTGAATTGACTCTTTTACTAGTAAATATGTAATTATAGATCAAATAGAATTCCATGCCATGTACACAAACTGTAAAATATGACTAATCAAAATGATAGTTAATTATAATTACATTTTAGTTTCAGAGTTTTTACTTGTAAACTAAATAGACTATCAGCTTGTATCATTGGCGGCATTTTAGCTAAAACTTAAAAAAAAAAAAAAAAGCTTAAATAAATGAATTAATAAATAAAATAAATGAACACTGGCAAAAACTGAAATACTAGTAAATATCTTGAATGGGGCATTTTATTAGTAAATATGTAATTATAGCTCAAATAGAAAAATAAGAATAACATAACTATAAAAATGTGACTAGGCTGGTATCACTGGAGGTATCTTAGGCTGGGTCACATTACAGTGGCCGTCTTGTTGGCCTCTGGGAGACAGGTCCTCTCCTCTACAGCTGGCCAAGTTCCCACAGTTAAAGGGTCTAAGTTACGTGCACGTAGGCTTGTCGTGTTCTGTTGTGGGTGCTGCTCATTGTCCGCTGTTCTGGCCTGTTGTTCGCCGGACAGACTGACAGGGGCCGGCGTGTTCGTCAGCCTTTGTCCCTCAGGTGTTTACTAAAAGGCTCAGCTCGTTAGGGGGCTTTGTGCTGACGCAGTGTGTGTGTGTGTGTGTGTGTGTGTGTGTGTGTTATGCGTCACAGCACGTCTCTCCTTGAACTTAAATCGACGAGTTTCTGATTACGCTTCGAGTACACTGGTCAATAAACCACCTGGACAGAGGTCAGCAGCGCCCCAGCGTATAAATACACGCCTGACAGCTAGTCCACTTCAGGCTCACTGAGAGCAAAGCAGCTTTCTGAGATTTTCAGCACTGCAGAGTAGCTAGAAGCTTAATATTTGAGTGACTTTACTTAAATATAAACCTTTTTAATTCAGCGAAAGTGATTTGGGATATAGGCGAGGATTTTTAGGCGAGAAAAGTAGTGCGTCGGTCAGTCAGGTCAGAGCACACAGCAATGCAGGCGTACAGACACTGCGGCCGGTGTGTGTCCAGGGGCCTTTTTCAGGGCCGGACCGACTTCCTTCACAGCGAAGCAAACATGGCTGCGATTCGCCGAGCTGCTGCATGCTTGAGTGTACTCAGGTAAACATGTCTACATATGCGTATTTATGCAGCGATTCGTAGATTTCATGCATTACGCGGAGGCGGACGTTGGCTTGTAGGCATGTGTTTTTTTGAGTCGGCGGAAAGGAGTCCGGCAAGACGCCAAATCTAGAGGCGTCCTGATGCAGATTCAAGCGCGGTCTCTGACTTGCAGGGCTGTTCGGCTCCGGCTCCGACTCTGATTCAAATGCTGAAATGATTCATTTGTTAACTCGTGCACTGTCTAGCAATGTTTCCCTGACTCCCAACACCCCTGATCCAGCTATTACTAACAAGCCCTTGCAGAGTTGCAGTCGGCGTGTGAAAGCAGGGAATCCACTAAACTGTATTTATTGGTGGCGATTTGAACACTACAGCATGATGCGCTAGGAATCGATTCTAAGAGTCGAGTCCACACATAAATTCTAAGAATCAAAACGGTAGACACAGTATTAGCTAGCTAATTATGTAGTGAGTATAGTGCTGTTTCCATCTTGCCGTGTTACATTAAGGCTTGGGGAGATTTAAAACGTATTTATTTGTCCTGGCAAGAGCATTTAGTCCTGTGCGAGTTGTAGACGTACACGCTTTCTAGACAGTGACCGCAAACTTGACCGTCTTTGAATGGGAACGAGTCGATTCGCGAGTCGATTCGCAGTTTGCAGTCGACTGAAACATATTCGCTACAGTTGATTTACTGATGAAGAACCGCCAAGCCTTAAGTCCTAAAAGTCTGGTTTTATTCTTTCTAAAGGGGAGCGACCACCGCGATCTGCAGCCAAAGGAAATCAGCCCGCCAGCTGCTGCGCACGCCCCCAGTCTCAGTGACAGATGCTGTGACGTTCAGCGTCGGGAGCGCGCTTTGCTCGGTTCCCTTTATAGAGGTAGGAGAACACTTATCTAATTTCATCTATTTTTGTCATTTTATTTCATTTATTTCTTTCTTTTAATGACTTTGATTTGAAAATGTTTGTTAAACATAATTTACATAATTAAAAAAATAATATTCGAAACAAATTTTATGCTTAATTGTGGCCAAAGCTAGTTCTCAACACAAGCTCATATGTAGTTTTGTAAGCAAAAATTATTTTATAAATTATTTATATGCTATATGCTAGCCCCAAGCTCAAACAGCATTAATGTGGCATAAACTGAAAACACTTTTTTCTTTCTTCCAGCAGGTGGAAAATCTCTCTCACGAATCGCTTATTCGCCGGGCCTCCTGCCTGGTCACAGACAGCGCCAACACCTACCTTTCCCAGACCACTCTGGCCCTTGTGGATGCCCTTACGCTCTATACGAAGGTATGTAGCTACTTTTCATTGGTGCTGTTGAGTTTAAAAACCTACTGAAGTTTAGGAAGTGCTGTGCTGTGATGATTGGTTAAAAAAATGAGCAAATTAGACTCATGCTTTGTGTCTGTCTCTTTTCTCAGGGCCTGCACACCCTCATTGCTCTTCAGAAGCGTTATTTGAACTCGATAGGAAAACTCACCCCTGCTGAGGAGGACAGCATTTGGCAAGTGATCATTGGCCAGCGAGTGGAGGTAATGTCGGTTTTGCGGTGTACAGTTTACTGTCCTATCCGCACCTCGAACACACCCATTCCAAAGTCCTGTGCATTTCTGATATGTTGACTTTAATTTGAGTTGTAAGATGTACTACTTAAGCTGTGTTTAAGAGCAGAGAAAGCACTAGAACTAATTCCATAGGCAAAATAGGAGAAAAAATGACTGCCATCCACCAAAAAGTCACACATAAATAGTTCTATTGCATCTATATCAGTGATGGACCTTATTGAGTTACATGACCTGTCCTTTTTTTTTCACCAGGTTAGCGACAGGCTGGATGAGTGCAAGCGCTTTGAGTCGAACTGGATGAATGCCATCAGCATCTGTGAGCTGTCCGCAGAGGCGGCCTACAATTCCGGTATGTATTCGTTAAGCTGCACACAGTCATATGCATCTAGTGGACAAAGCCTGTCCAATCCCAGCTTCCGCTAACTGACGGCTCTTTCTGTCAAAGGGGCAGAACACGCGTCCGTTGCGCTGAAGACCAGCCTAGAAGTGGCGCAGTCGAAAGTCGAGGAGATGAGGAAACTGCAAGCAGCAGCGGAGAAGAGTCTGGCCGAGACCAAAGCCGAGGAGATCCAGAGAATGGCGGAGTATGCTTCCAGCATCAACCTGCATGACCTGGAGGACATTCCCGAGGCCTACCTCCGCGAGGACTGAGGAAACGGACAATAACTTGAAAAAAGAAAAAGACTTCTCCAGAAGAACCTGATGACCTATTTAACTGAATGCTCATGCCTTGCAGCACAGCGCTGGGCGTGTAGCATGACCGAGGAAACCAACGAGTTTGGTCCATGCCAGTTTAAATGTATTACAAGCTAGAATGAAGGATGTCTTTTATGGTTTATTATAAGCTAGATCTAAGAAGGAGGAATCAGTCTGTGCTGTAAGGCAGTTTGATTATGGTCCTGGAGAAATAATGTGTTGTGCTGAGTTAGCGTTCTAATTAAGCCAAAAAAAGTGTTTAAAAAGGCACAACACACACAAACCTTCTGCTTACTGTTAGGCTGTGTGTGTGTGTGTGTGTGTACTGCCTGTGCTCTGCAAAAGAAAAGGAAAGATACATTGAATAGAAACAGACACTAAAGACTAAGGATACTCTGAAAATCTAATGAATCCCATTGTTTATGTTTGGTGTATTTGATCTAACTGATCTACCCGCACAGTCCTTTGTCCCGTTCCCGTGCACATAGGTGTTCCCAGATAATTCACCAATGGAAATGTGTTATTATAACTTTTATTTACTAAATAAAACCTATTTTTCTACTTATTTTCTCTCCACCGCGCCTCTCTAAGTCACTAGAGCTTCATTACTGACCCATCAGTAAAAGACTACTTACAGAGCTGGAGCTTGAAGCCTCTGTTTTTCTAACGTGCCTGGAAAAGTGAGTTCATTGTTTTGGAGAGAAGTAAACGGCAAGTCAAGATGCACGACGTAATGGTTATTTTCTTTTATGATTATGGTTACATTAAGTGTAATGCCAAGATTTGTATTTACCCCATGTTGGTAAAGAGAACCTAATTTAAGGTTGAACATCTGGATTAGTAATGAACGTCTGTGGCCGCTCATGGAAATGATGTGTCCGCTTATAGCTAGGAAAACAGCGCTTGCTATATTTTGCCGCACTGGACAGACGTTCCCTGCCATAGTGTTATTCTTGGCGTTGGAGTTTGGGTTATGGGGGAGCAGTTACATTGTAGTTTGGTGCTAGCCAAAGAGAACACACAGTCAAACGTCTTGAGGACATGCTGGATTTGCTGAGAAGGCCTGTGTTTTCTCAATGGAAACTTTGAGACCAAAACAACGACAACTGAAGACATTTTATTAGAAACACCTGTGCTAGCAGGGTTGGGAGGGTTACAGATTACTGATTAACTGTTCAAAGCTGTAATAGTAACAATCCAATTGATGACTATATTTGTATTTATTTTATATATTTATGAATTCATTTATTTATTTATCCCTCCCCAATCCTTAATTAACCTACCCACTCCCTCACTAGGACTCCCCCTATCACTTGCACTAGTTGGCCACCGCTCTCAGAGGAAAGCACCGGATGCCCAGCTCTCATATCAACAGACGCCTGTGCCTGCCAGCATCACCATGGGAGTAATGGGGAGGGGAGAGCATGGCCTAAAAGAGCATGGCCAGTTGTGCTCTCCCCGGCTCCAGCTACTGATGGCAAAGCAGCATGACCCCGGATTCTAACCCGCAATCCCCGGGGCCATATTGTCAGCGGCTTTGTCTGCTGCTGTTGTAGTTTTTGTTGTTGTTTATTTATTTATGATTATAATTTATTATATCATACCTTTTTTTCCTCCCAGTTTGGTACTGCCAATTCTCCCAACAGTAGGAGGGTAAGAACTTAACACAAGCCTCCTCCAGTACTTGTGAAGCTGAACACTGCCTCATTTCTGACCGCTACCGATGCAGCAGTGCTGGGCAGCCGACACGCTCTGAGGAAAGCGCCGGGTCACCAGCTCCATCGCACCAGCCAAGCGATGCCTGTGCAGGCCAACAGCGCTGAAAAGCGGTGAGGGAAGAGAATGCCCCATCTACCCACACGGAGAGGGAACGGTCAATTGTGCTCTCTTGGACTCTGGGTGCCGATGGCAAAGCGGCATGGCTCAGGATTCAAACTCATGACCCCCAGGCCATAGTGTTTACTTGTCTGTAAACAACAACAACAGCAGACGTTTGTTTAACATCTTAATGGACTTTACTTCATTTTAAATGTACTGCTTTTATTCAGCACAAAAATGCAAGAGATAAAATAAATAATCAAATAAGAATTGAGATCTATCAAGGTCATTTCTATTAACAAAGCGTCCCTGTCTGCAGAACTGCCGCTAACTGGACGCTGTTGTTTTTGTCTTTATTGCATTATTTTAAGTAGCTCTTGGGACTGTTGTGTTGAATCAGCAGTTTTATAATATATTTAATCCATCTCACTTAACTTTTTTTTTTTTTTACCCCCATTCTGATAGTGAAGGGAAACATAACCATGAAGCTGCTGGCCGACATCTGCATTCAACCCTAATAAAACTGGCTGGTTGTCTGACGGCCTGATGGCTAGTCGTCGAGTCGTCCACCAGGTGGCGATCTCCTACCATTTTTTTGTTCTATTACTCATTCACAAGCTTGTGAGATCATCCGTCCGAAGATCATCTATTAACTATTAATCATCTGTTTTTATATATATGTATTTATAAATATTTAATCTCATAAATAAATAAATATATATATATATATTTTTTTTTTTACTGATTTTTTTTATATTATTACTCCAGTACTCCAGTTTGGCAACCTAATAAACAAAGGAACTTTTAGACCCCTAAAAGTAATCGAAAAGAGCTGCAATAAAAGTGATTGATTTGAGCAAATGGCACCTTTCAGCTGCACATTTGTCACCCTTTATAGGCATGAATAAAACCTAGGCGTAGTGAAATGTGTGCCTCTCGTGGCGCGTGGCTGTTTGTTTTATACATAATAAAAGGGAGGGGAATTAAATATATATATATAAAAAAATAAATAAATAAATAAAAATAAAAAATATATATATTAGTATAATTATAGTAATTATAGTAACAAATGTTAGTAGCTTGCTCATTACGACTTACGTTGTTGTGCAGTCTAATCTAAAAATAGATACCGTCATTTAAATGGTTTATTTTTATTTTGGTCAGCAGGGGGCGGGGTTCCGGAGCGCACGCCCCGCCCACAACACGCGCGGCACCGCCCCTCTCGCCGGATCGGTGTGTGGCTCCGTGACTCCGTGTGTCCCAACAACCCAGCGCTGCAGAGTCGGCGTTCAGAAATCATGGCAAAGGGACGCGGCTTTCCCCTGGGAAATACTCCACTATCCACGGCCCTGTCGCTGCAGGTCGCTCTGCTGTTACTCGTCTTTACGGGTAGGCTGTTGTTTCGGCTGTTTCTCCGGGAGGCTGCGGTCACTGACTCTCTCTCTCTCTCTCTAACTTGCATGAACTTAGCTGGCAAGTTTGCGGGCGTCACCTAACGGGAACGGGACAGCGGCTCCGGTTATGCCGTTTGCAGCGTTTGTTGGTCAGGATTTTTTAGAGGAGATTATAGGAGGATGAGTGGATGTCTGTCCTGAGCTGGTAAAACTAGCTGCACTGTGCCGCACTGTTCACACTGTTTAGCCCGTTTTACGTGAGCTAGCTTGGCCAGCACTGACGCTTACAGCGCTGCGAAGGCGAGCGTGCAGGTAGCCAGCTAGCCACTCTGCCCCATAAAAGCCAGGGAATTCTAGCTAACTTGCTAAGCCAGACAACTTTTAAGAGGGTAAATATGCTTGTTTGATGCCCCACTCGTAAATATCCCAGAAACTAAGCTTTTTTTTTTTTAGCTGGTAATGGTTAAAAGAGATGCCTGGAAGAGAGGATGAAAAAAGGTAAACACAGCATGGACCCTCACTTTTACCTGCCCTAACTCGAGGCCCAAAGCAAAAGGTTGGCCAGCAGGAGCTAAAAAAGTAGATTATATGTAGATACTGAATGAATAAACTTAGGAGGATGTAAAATGTCCTAAGCCCTAAGTTCAGTGAAAATGCTGCAGCTGAGGAGGGAGGCTGGGTCAGTTGACCTGTTTGGGGCTCTTCTGGTAGTCTAGCCTGTGTGCAGAACTTGCTGAAGCCCAACTTCTGCGTAATATCGGAGTAAAATAAATGGTTATGATATAAATAAAGTCACTTAAAGTGTCACTTAACGCTCAGTTCTGGAGTAGTCCGGTCGTCTTAACCTTCTGGCCTAAAATGCATGATGGAGAGATTGCTCCGGGGCAGAAATAGTCCCCTTGCTTGTCCCAGATCAGTACTGTTTTGAGTTGGGTCTAGAGCATCACTGTTATAACACTGTAATAACACTGACGTATCAATACTTCCACTTGATTGAGTTGGAAGATCTCTGCGTACCTCTGCCTTCAGTCTTTAGTCTTTTCTAGGTCTCGGGTCCTGGGTCCTGGGTCCAGTAACTTGATGGGCTGAAGCAACTTCGGGTGAGGTGACCGAAGGCCCCCCCCCGGGACCGACTCAGGCCCTGTGCAACTCAGCTGGTTCCATTAATCAAGGGCTTCGGGAACGTGTGGATATTAGAGACAGGTGTGGCAGGCCTGTGTGAGCACTGCTGCTCAAGACGAACCTTGCCCACTCATCCTACCGTAAAATTTTAGTGGCCAGTAAATAGAGACGTCATTGGCCAGTTTAGTAGTTTATACGCTGTGATGGGAACTGGTATGTCCCACACGGAAGACGTTAAGAGCCTCAGACATAGATTAAGTTTTAGTGCAGGTTAAGGCTTAATCTGGGTCTGGTGGACTGGCCTTATATGTGTGTTTATAGGCATGTTTAATCCACAAGGCCTGGAGATCGGTACCCGTGATAAAGAAAGGATTTACACATATATATGGCATTTCTGGACACTGGAAACATCATTAATACGGAATAAAGTAGACACCTAATTAACCTACCAGGTATGTCTGAGCATGAAAATCAGCACCAAGCAGTGCTGGAAATCAAGACCTCTGCTGTAGTCCAAGGCCTGATACCTTGCTGCCAACACACCTGATGCAGATAGCGAACCAGCGCACCCCGCATCCTGCGATGACCCAGGTTTGACCAGAGCAGGAAAAAAGGGGGTTTCTCAATCAGTGTTTCCTGGACCAGAGGAAATAAACAATCCCGCCTGACCTAGCAACTGACCTCCTTGATCATTCGGATCATTCCCAGTTCCCATTAGCCTACTCCACTCAGTTTTGGAGAGCGCCAATGCTACGCACAGTATGAAATACTCACTCCGGAGTGCAAGTGGGTTGTTGCGTATTGTCATTGTGGCTGTTTGTAATAACAGTGCCTGTAGGTGATCGTTAAAGCTCCTGGGTAGGAGACGTAGGCTAATGCTGAGTGTCCAGTAGTGCCATTTATTCGCCTGGTGCAGCTCACCATCAGCACCATCAGTCATTATATGATTATAGGTTTTCATTTCATTTTCATATTCCATGTGCTCCCCACAAGGTAAGTCAGTCTTACCTTGTTTTTGCAACTCGCCCTGTTGCATCACCCACACCACCCCACCCACCCATCTTTGTACTTCATTTTAATCTCACTTAGGCTGTGGAGCAGGCCGAAATCTGCCAATCCAGTTAAAAGGCTCTTTTGAAGGAGAGCCATCAGCAAATGACTCTTTAGGCTTTATTGTGGGCTGAGGCGGAAAACACTGGGGCACAAGGCCCGACCACAGAAGCACTTTGCTGTGTTTTGTGTCTCTTCTCTGGCAGATGCGACACTCAGAAGGACTGTGACTGTTCGAGCAGCCCATTAGAGAATGTAATGCGGTGACCTCGACTGCTGGCAATGAGGCGCCCGGCTGTGGTGGACACTGCTATGTCCGGGATTAAAGAGGCAAGGCTCTGATTCAGCGTCTCGGCGGTTGTGTTTTGATGTCCTGTATTGATTTTGTTGTCGAGGGTTGTGGGAATTAGGAGTCTTTTAAGATGAAGAGAAGAAATTGGGCTAGCTACCAATGCTAAAGCTATGTTTTGATGAATAATTAGATTTATTGGTTCTTCAGAATAATTGCTATGGTGTTTTTAGAGGTTTGCTAGGTTGTAGCTACATTATCCCATGTGATTGATACCGTGCTGATAGGTGGTTGAGATGGTATCCCAGGGGGTTCCCAGGTTTGGTCTGTAGGATCTCCTAATATGAACAAAGGGAAAGTGTGAACTTCAAAGTGACCTGACAAAGCTAGCTAACAATGCTAAAGCTAGGTTTTGATTAATAATGAGGTTTATAATTAACCATTGATACTGTGTTTCGTCATTGGTTGCTCAAAATAATTGGTATGGTGTTCCTAGACGTTTCTACGTTATCATGCTACATGTGATACATGATACAGTGCTGCTTGGTGGTTGAGGTGGTATCCCAGGGGGTTGCAGTGGATTTGCTAGGTGCTTGCCAGGTTGTTGTTAGATTACAATAGATGTTGCAAGGGGTTGCAGAGGTATCCCGAGTGGTCGACTTGTTTATGAGATCTAGAAACAACAGATTAAGCGAATTATTTTTTTCTTTTTTTGATCAGCCTTGTGGAGTAGCCTGCTTACCCCTTCCTATTTACGCTGTCTTTCTAATGAAGCATGTCCGGTCAGTGTTATATTTTAAGCACTGACCGTCCATGATGCACTCAGAAAAGCATATTGTGACATGTTGGCATGTAATTTAGCAAGTTAATGATTCATATTCTGATATTAAATTAGCGCTATCGGCACAAGACTAATTAATTAGCACATGCCTACAAATAACAAATAATTAAACTCTTGGTGTGACGTGCTTAAAGATTTGGTTGCTTTATTTATTTATTTATTTATTTGATATAATGTAATACTTTCAGTGATTAGTAAGAGGATTGTTTGCAGTATCAGCATCGCTGTAAAGATTAGCAATAAAATAGCATTTTTTATTGGTATGCTTTTTTAAACCCCTTAACGCAGAAAGGCTTATCCTCTCAGTAACTACAGGGACTTCTGTACGAACTGGTGGGGCTATTCTTTAGTAATAGAGGCTAATAACACTGTAATAACACTTTGCGAAGTGCAGCTCACGCTCGCTTGGCTGAGGCAGGGAAGGGAAACTCAAGAAATTTGGGCTGGAGTTCTGGGGGGGACTTGGAGCTGCATAATTTGGTGTCAGTGTGTGCAGTAATGGAGGAGGAGGAGGAGTTTGGGCGTAGTTATTATATAACTAAAACATAACATTTTTGGCCCAGGCTTTTTAAAGAGAGGGGGGGTCTTTTTAATGCTATTTAATTGAATTTGAAACCTGGTCCGTCTGTCACTTTCTTTTCATTTCCTCTACAGCATGGCCTGGAATCTGTTACCCATGCGAGATGAACGTTGAGCTGTAGAATTGAGCTGCAGTGCAGTGAGATCTCCATAACGTCATACTTATCTCATCACATTCGTTAAAATAGACCACCCAGCACATTTTAGGACCTTGCAGACTCCGAATCTCCCTGCATGAAATCAGGGAAATCAGAGGTTTCCAGTGCGACACCTTTTCTGGGACAAGCTAAAGATGATTTCCTCTTGGGATTCAGCGATGCACTCACACTGTTCTTGCGGCGCCCTTCACCCATTGCATCGCCTGAGCCTTAGAACAAAGAGTGCATTTGTTTGTGGTGCACGTCCGTTCGCTCTTTGTCGCTGTGTGTCCCTGTGGAAGTTTTTAACGAGAGGTTGCTGTGCTGGAACACAACACACAGGCTTTTTAGTTGAAGTGGTCATCTACAGTAGGGCTGCCCGTTACTTTGCTCCGGAAGAGTAAAGAGGCACAGTGTCACTTTCTCTTTTATGAAAAACTCTGGTATCAGTGTTGAAATCTGATACCGACACTGAAGTCTTGAGTATTGGCCTGTAATGATATCGATATTACAGTCTTAAGTAGCAGCCAGTATTGATACTGATATTGAAATAATGCATATTATTAGCCAGAATTGTTATTGATATTTAAATCCTGAGTATCATCCGATACTGATATTCAAATTCTGAGTATTGACCTAAATTGATCGCGATATTGAAATCATGAGTAACGGTTGATACTGATACTGAAAACTTGAATATCAGCCAAAGTTCACAGTGATATTGGAATCTTGAGTATTGGTATCAACCAATGCCGCATTAAAATCTACAGCATCGGCCGATACTGAAATTGAAGTCTACAGGCAATTTCAGTATCGGCCAATACTACATTGAAATCATGAGTATCGGCCGATACTAATACCGATATTGAAGTCTTGAGTATCGGCCAATATTGATACTGATCCTGAAATCTTACTGATATTGTTAGTGATATTAAAATCCTGAGTATTGGTAGTGAATATTGGAACTGTGAGTAACGATCGATACTGATAATAAAATCTTGAATATCAGCCATAATTGATAGCAGTATTGGAATTGTGAGTATGGGTCAATACTTGAATATCAGCCATATCAGAATCTTGAGAATTGGTTGATAACACTGACTTATTACAAGATTGTAGACACCTGTGATGCTAATTAGTGGACACACCTTGATTTAACATGTCCCTCTGGTCACATTATTTTCAGGGGTACCATTATTTTTGTCCAGGCCTGTTTAATGAGTTTAATTTTTTTAATAATTCTGTTGAAGCATGGTTCAAAATCAGTATCTGATTTTCATTTGTTAATTATTATAGACTTTTTATTGACTTTTGTCAGATTCAAGTTATTTCTGTGACCATTGTGGGTTTTTCTTTCATTAACCGAGGGGTACCAACAATTTTGTCCACGTGTGTATTTAAATCATCCGATACTGATACTCAAATATCAGATATTCAAATTCTGAGTATTGACCTAAATTGATCGCGATATTGGAATCATGAATAACGGTCGATACTGATATTGAAATTGTGAATATCAGCCAAAATTGACATTGGAATCTTGAGTATTGTTATCGTCCGATACTGAAATTGAAGTCTACAGCCAATTTGAGTATCGGCCAATACTGCACTGAAATCTTGAGTATCAACTGATACCAATACCGATATTGAAGTCTTGAGTATCGGCCAATATTGATACTGATCCTGAAATCTTACTGATATTGTTAGTGATATTAAAATCCTGAATATTGGTAGTGAATATTGGAATTGTGAGTAACGATTGATACTGATAATACTGATACTAATAAACTTGAGTATTGGTCAATACTTGAATATCAGCCATATCACAATCTTGAGTATTGGTCGATACGGATATTGAAATCTTGAGTATTGACCAAAATTGATATTGATAGTAATATTAAAATTGATACATAGAAATCTTAAGTATTGGATGATAGTTATACTATTAGTAAAACTTTATGTATTAGTCAATATCAGCAATGATCCTGAAATTTTGAGTATCGGCTGACGCTGATAACGATGTTAGTTGTTTGAAAAGAGCTATTTTTCATTGACACGTGTAAAATGAACATCAGAAACCACCTAAAAGGATTGTGCTCAAACTAGGACACACTACTACCCTGATGTCATACTTTCAGCATGACATCACACAAAAGCTATTCTGGATATCGAAGCCCATTCAATACTCACGGCTCTCTCTAGCTGTAATATCAGCACTGCAACAGGGGGGCAGTATCACGATCCCAAATAATAGCCAATGTATTGTGCCTCGCCCACAGCGGATCAGAAAACTGCTGTTCCCCCACGTAATTATCTTCTATTTCAAACATTGCCATGAGCTTTTATGGACCCTACTGCTGTGTGGCAACCACAAAGGCATGGCTAAAGCAGCAGGGGCTGTAGGAGTAGGCTCATTTCGACCTCTCGGCTCAGATAATTCAGCACGCTTGGCCGCGTCTCGATGAGGATTTCCTGCCGCACTGGGTGAACGCAGCCCGACGGGAGCGAGAAAGACAACGGCTGCGACCCAACGCACTCATGATACCTAAAGCGAAACCTAACTCAACACGGCGGAATTCAGGCCGCCCTCAAAATCATAGCCTGGCGCGCTAAATCTCTTTTTTTCGTCTTTTAAAGCCAAGCAAACAAACAGTGGAACATTGAAGTCATGAAAACAGTCCTCCGTTTCTCCAGCCTTCTTCACAAGAATGGCCCGCTGTGGTGTCGTGGGAAGAAAAATGTTTGGAAAGGCCAGGCAGTCCATTAGCTTAATGTTCCACATGCTCAGGCCTTAAGTATGAAGGTTTAAGCCTTAGGGAGCAAATAACTATGAGTGCAGATCGTGTGCAGGTTTTGGGAGCGTTGCTGGGCTTGTGTGTTTTGGGGGGTGGTGGGGGTGGGGTGGTGTTGTCTTCCTGCAATGATGTTTGTCCATTTTGTGTCTTTAGACAATGTATAGCTTTGGCATGTCAACAAACCCGTGGGGAAAGCTGCAAAGCAAGCCTTCAAGGTGGGTGGCGCTGTGTGTCAATACTGATTAGTGCACTAGTCTGCCATTCGGAGGAACGAGGCCGATTTGGGGGGTGGGGGGGTTGGAGGGTGTGTTGGGAAAGTCAACGCCCTGTGACCAAGAGAATGCCTGTAGTGTGCCATGTTGACCAAACCGCTGCATTTCCTAGCCTCTGCAATTTGCTGGCTCTGTGACACATTGTTTTCTTTGGTTTGTCCTTTGTTGGCAGCCCTCCCGCCTCTTGAAAGCCTCTCCAACACCAGGGTAACACCTTACTGTGTCTCGGTTAAGAGCAGCAGCCTGCCGTCCCGCTCGTTTTTGAGGACACGGATAGTTGCGTAACAAAAAACATGTTGCTTAAAACTGAAATTAGAAGATTTCTTTAATGCGTTAAGTTGTATTAAGCGTCTAGGGGGAGGAACAGTATGACCATGTTTATCATTTTGCAATAAATTAATTTCATTTTGTTTTGTTTTTTACAGCATTTGGGACAGTTTACCATAGATGGGATTAAACCTAACCATGTCCCCCTGGAAAACCATCCTATAAACATCGTTACATATCATATATCCTGTGAATGTCTTGACGTGTCTTGTGGTAATATATATTGTGCCATATTTCCTACCCATGTATTCAAAAATGGTTCAATTGTGGGTTTATTTTTCTCAGCATTCATTTTTTTGGGGTTTAAATTCATAAATATGACGACACAGCACTTTGCATACACTCACAGCCGCCTTTAAGGTGTGTTTGGGGTCACTGTCCTGTTGCTACACCCAAAATTGTCCACGTTTCCACCGTTTCTGTTATCTTATTATGCTTCGAGGTTCTGCTGAAGAAGTCGGAGGTAGTCTTGGATCTTCATCGTTCCATCCAGTTCGTTCAACAAACCAGCTGCACTAGTTCCACTGGCAGTGAAACAGTCCAGGGTTACAGTTTGGGTCTTCTTCCAGACTTCGGCAAAGTGGCTACATCCCACCCCCCCACCCCCCCAATCATTTGAACCGATGATCTTGGAATCTACAGGTGTTTCGACTCCTGTAAAAATCCACTATTGTCCATCTCAGATCTGCTCAGAGTTTACAGCTCGCTGGACTTTGTACCCATTGTACCCATGGTGTGTTGGTCAAGCCAATAAGTGCTGCCAGCTGTAGTCCATCATGATCACTCACAGGAAGTTAAGAGACCTCGGTCATGGCAAGTTGAAAGGACTAAACTTCTGACCAGGACTGCAAACAGTGTTAAAGTTGTAAAATCTACCCTGGACGCCCCAAAATTTTGAATATTGGCCCTAAGCCAACGCATAGCCAGAAGTTAGCATGGCCCTGCTAGCTGCTATGCTGGCTTTTGTACCCTGCTGTTTTTTTCTATTCAACGTTCGTCCCATTAGGATTTTTTTCCCAAGCTATTCCTTGTACTTTGACCCCTGGTAATGAGCTCCCAAATTAACTACTGCTCACTGACAGCAGGATGAATGGCACCAGCATGGGAGAATCAACCAGCGGCCCACCCGTCTTTTGTCCGCCTCGAACCCTTTCTTCTTTCCTTTGGACCGCTTGCGCAGATGAGGTCAAATGGTGTCCCGGTGGTTACGGTTAAGTGATTTAATGGTGTGTTTTGCAGGCTAAGTTGTGTTCAATCAACCAGGCTGAGGACTTCCATTGTGCTGCAGTTTGTGGCCCGAGTGGGCTGTAAGCCGCCTGATACCTTCTTCACTAACGCCGCCGATGTTTTCCTTTAAATAATGACCTTTACAATGGGAGGAAAAGCTCACGGGGAGGGGAGAAAGGGCAGGCACTTGAGGAGTGGGAAGTAAAGCTCTGCAATAAAACCATGAAATTTTACATCCTGATTGAGTTCAGGGCAGCGAGAGGCCCCCCGTTCGAATTGCACGCCACTAAACAACACTAGGAAGTAACAGTTAAGTAACTTAAGGCCCAGCCTTATGTGGTCGTGCCCCCAAACAGCTCGCTGGGTACCACCCTGTTATAAGCATAACTGGGCTGGTTTGGATTATCGATTATTCCAACAGTTCGAGACCGCCTGTGGTGTTTTTCTGAATGCTAAGCCTATATTAGGTTTTGCTCTTCGTATCTGCTGTAGCTTGCCAGTTATTAAAGACAGCCACATGGCCATGCACATATAATGTACCATTAAGCCCTTTTGGTTCGTTTTACATCCCAGCACTGAGCGCAAGGCTGGCCTAAGTGATGGCCAAGCTGCATCATCATTGATCCTATCTGTGCAGCACAGGCTAATAACGGTATCAGCAGCTGCGGCATCAATTCCAACCTGCCTCCAATTCCAAGTCACCCTCTGTAGACCTGAGTGTCATTCATCAGCAATATAGAAGGGAACACAGGGTGAAGGTGAGGCAGTTTGTCTTAACAGCACACCTTCCATTAACCCAAGACTCCTCTAGAGAAATGGAGAAATGGAAATCGGGGGAATCGCACCCATTTTTCCATAATTCCTGTGCTGTTCAACAGTTAGGGTAATGGTGTGGTCCAGGGAACTAAGGCCACTATGATCCAAGGTCAAGGTTATGCTGCTTGCCATCAGCAGCCGGAGTCAAAGAGAGCACAATCTGCCTTGGTCTCTTTCTCAGGGGTAGGTTAATGGCATTGTGGGTCAGCTCAGGCGCCTGTTAGCTGTTGTATCGGTGCCGGGAAGCCGCATTGGCTACATAGCAATGCTGCATCAGTTGGAAAAGAGGTGATTGCTGGCTTTCACATGTGTGGGAGGACACTAGATGCTAGTCTCCAGCCTACTAGTGTAGGGGGAGCTCACATGAACAGGGCTTGGGTAACTGGCCTTCCAAATTGTGTAAAATTAGAAATGAAAATAATTAAAATAAATAAATAAATGAGATGATTCCACGTCCTGATGCCCCGGACATTGTTTGACAGTAGATTTGCGGTCAGCTTTTGGCCTAAAATGTAGTTTTTAAGGGGTCAAAGTGTCGTGAGGCAGAAAAGTCACCAAAATAAATGTGTATTATTTTGAATAATTTTAAGTTTAGCACTATTTTACCATCGTCAACATTACATGTAAGACTCCCGTGTAGGTTTACTGGTAGGTTTGGATAGATTAAGCTGGGTACATAGGTTTGTCCTGCCTCCTATCCTCTACAATGAACCATTTCACACCAAACCCCACCCAGAATGACGTTAAGTATTTCTCAACCATTGAGAGAACATTTGGACAGTCCGCGGAATTCCCCTTGTAAAGACACACAGTGTTTGGAGACATTTGGTGTGCATTAACTGAAATCTGTGTATGTTTACTCTTGCCGACGGTTCTTAATAGACTGCAGAAGAGCTCAAAGCCATTTTCTTGGCTAAATCCAAAATATATGAGTGTTTTTGATTCCGTCGCTTAAAAGCATTGATGAATGAAGGATGATGGGAACATTTCGAAATGTTTTTATTTGCATTGCTAACTACTGCTGTTTGCAGCCAGCAATACAAGGAGGGCACCTCGCGTGCTTTGTTTTATTTGGATCAACTCCCAGCAGATTTCTCCATCACCAAATTTGGATCTCTAGGAAGCCTGGTGAGAGTGGATGTTCATGTGCTCTGAATCGCTGATTTCCAATCACTTTACCATGGTTAGGCAGCTCAATAAGGCAGGGTCAATCATTAAAGGGATGGTTCACTGAGCACATCTTTCATGCAGTCAAGCAGCCAAGACATGCCTAGTGTCCAAATTTTCCAGGCTAATTTATTAAAAGATTTTTGGTGACATTGGCTTTTAATATTAGATACATTAGCCTTGCAGCTGCAGGGGGAAAACAAATAAGCAAACGTTGGACACAAAACATGTCTTGGCCGTTCAACTACATTGTTCAAATTTGGTTTTACAGCTGGCACAGGTATGGAAGCATACGGTCATACAGGTCTACCAACAGTGGCAAAAATCTCAGTCTACAGGACATTCTCCTTAGAATTGAGCAGAAGTGAGCAAAGGATCCTTGCGTGCCACTCTGCTCCATATTTTGGTGGTATGCAGATGGTATGGCTTTCAGAAATTGTTGGGAAAGACCTGCACTGACTTCTAGAAACAGTTATTGCCTGGAAACTAAGCCATTTTTAGTCCGTTTTATCTTTCGGCCATAGTTTTGAGGAGAATTACCTGTAGACTTTTTTTTTTTTGCCACTGCTGGTAGACCCTTATGACCGTAAGCTTTCATACACCTTCTACACCAGCTACTTTCTTCACACTGTGGTCTTTGGCACGCCGAAATGCAGTCACTGCTTTCAGCCAAACATTGACACATTTTTTTAATGCATCCAACAAGAAATTCTACCCAACAAGAAACCCTGTCCCACCACACAGGATATAGCCCAATCATCCTTGTGCAACCCAATCTGCAAAGGCCTGAAGTTTCTACTACCTTCAACATGCAAGGATACTTATTTTTTTTATCCAGGGAGCTTATAAACCATGGGTTGTTTGTATCGGCAGATATTCAGATATTGATAGATCAATAGAAAAAAAGGGCCTTAATATTTTATAGAGTATTTAGCTTAGCAACATGAGCAGGCCTGGAAGTTTCAAATATTAATATACATCTGAAATAAATGTGAAATCATAATTGGGATATGGAAAAGAGATTCCACCGTTATTGTCTTGCCAAGCAGTGGGGTGAACATTAAGGATCCTGATCAATACAATATTAGCATGTAGCGTAGGATATCTTGAGCGAAGAATTGTTTCATGCTGGAAATCAGATATTCAGCCCCTAGCCGTGTGTCCACTACGTGACCAGATCTGTCCAGGCCACTGTCTTGCCAGGTCTTGGTGGTTTTCAGTCATCTCTCCCAAGGCTTTGGCAGGGCTTGAAACATTGTTGTCCTCCTTCTCAACCAAACTTAACCCCCCATTCCCAAAACAAGGGGCTCTTTTTCTTTTTCCATCCATGTTCCCCCCTCATAGTGATCAGATATGGAGGTCCTGGGGGACAGCAGAAAAAAGAAAAAACTGGTAGATGTAGTTAAGATGTCTCAGGGCATGGTTAGGTCAGGAGCAGTTCACTCTGGGGCATTTGGACAGTGAAATGAGCGCTGGAATGCGTAATGGCCAGCTCAGGTTTACAGTGGGAGCCTGTGAACAGCTTGTTGTAGTTAGCTGTGTCAGAAGGAGGGGAAGGAGAAAACCCAGCGCTGGCCCTCTCGTCTTCAAAGAGCCAGCGTATCTGTATCATTAATTTGTTCCTGCATTGTTTCCTTTCATTCCTCCTTCCTTTCCACTCGTCGGAGCCTTTCACTTTGCTGATCTTTTGATTTACACTCCATTACCTTCCCTAGATATCGAAAAAGGCAGTTGCACGTAACCGCCCGCTTCCTGTTGACAGATCCCCAGGCTTATTTGTGGAGCCAGCCTCGCTCGCAACAGATCCTGCGCTCCATTTTTGTGGCTCCCCCCCCAAGGCAGGTTACGCTCGATGCGATAGGCGATCTCTCTGTTTACAGTAGGGCTCGTACAGTACGGACAGGCTACAAGCATTGCGATAATCTTGCTGCGTTTTTGGGACCCTTTTACTTTTCTGAGATTACAGTAAAATTGCGCTGCCCGAGTTTACAGCTGCCCAAAGCCACCTACATAAAAGCAAAGGTCGCAAGTAATGGATAACAGCTACTCTTAGGCACTCTGGACCTGTCGAATTTAACCCACGGTTCACATGCATGCGTAAGGAGGCGCCATTATTGATGCATTGGTCATTGAGCGCAGTGGGTAATATCAAGGTCAGCAAGAAACTGTTGAGGTTATGCCTATTTGTCAGTGGGTGATGCAAGTATTGTGACAGGCCTAGCCATGAAGAGTTTATGGGGTAAGTTAAAGCAACTGTATGTAGATCGTTTAGCTTGTAATAGAAAGACTAGCGGCCCCATTAGCTCATAAGGACTCGCAATCAGCATTTATGGTGAATATTGACAGCGAATATCAACAGCGAATTACACTTAGCCAACAGTGGAGGGAGAGCCCAGGAGCACCAGGGACGTCTTACATACGGCTGCTTTAATCGGACATGTCAGAGCTCTTTGCACCCCTTTCTGTCACAATGAGGCACGTTTCCTTGTTTATTTTTTTTCCTTGTTCATCAATGCAAAGGGCATTCTATTTGCGATGCGTGGCTCTCCGTGGTTAAAGCAAATGATATACGAATGCCAATTTACCGCTCTGGCGTGCGTACAGGGCACCCAAGGCAGACGCCATCTGTCCTGCACTGCGGAAACAGGAGAACCGGCTGTACCTTGCTCCTGCACACTTGATCCGACAGGGAAAAAAAAACAAGAAAAAAAAAAAAAAAAAAAAAAAAACCACCGGGCCTGACCCACCCGCCTTAGAGCCTCAGCGGGGGGCTCAACACAGGTAGGCCATGTGGCAAATGCCACAGAGAAGGCAGGGAGAAGCGCACAGGCATCCTTGGCTGGACAAACCGTCCGAGCATGCCAAGCATTTCGACAGGCTGGCGTTCATAGTTTGCATGAGGTGTTATTGCAGCCGGCATCGCGCGGGTGTCATCCGCCTGCCAGCATTAATCTTTGTCCTTGGTGAAGAGAAGGAGCTTGCACTGTGCTTGTTTGGATGGGGGGGGGGGGGTAGTGTGATGTGTTGGGAAGAGGACAGGTGACAGCTGCTCCTACCACTCAGACAGTCATATAGCTAAAGACCAAGGAGTTGTAGTTAGGGCCTGAAACCTAGCACCAACTATAGGACTGTGGATTGTACAATTATACCATCTTCTAAATCAAATTTTAGAAAACCTGTCAAACCATAAAAACACACCACTATATGTATAAATATGTATCTGAGTGGGCTTTTTATCCAATCAGAACAGGGGAGATCTGAAGACCTGCACTAGTAACTATAGGGCTGTCTGTTGGCAAGAACGTGGCGATACCATGCGGATTACAGTACAGGGGTTTCGAACTATTTCAAAGTACTGCGATATATATATATATATATATATAGCAATACTGTTACCAAGGTGATATATTACAATTTTTATTTTTTTTATCAAATTCTAGGAACGGACATAGGTGCAGTCACTGTGATCAGGATGAGGATCGCTGGTTCGAATCCCATTTGTGCTGCTAGCCCTCGGCAGCCAGGGCCTCGAGAGAGAGAGAGAGAGAGAGCACAACTGGCCTCGCTCTCTCTAGGGTGGGTAGATGGCACTCTCTCTCTCCCCTCATCCCCACACTAGTGCGGCACTGGCCGGCACTGGCATCTGCAAGCCGGGGATGCTGTGCTTCCCTCCAGGCGCTTTGGTTGCCTGGTGATGTCGCAAAAAAAGGTGTGATTGGCCTGACACATGCGTTGTTGGTCTCGCCCTCACTAGTGCCGGGTGGGATCACAACTCCAGTATGACTCCAGCTCCACCCCACTAGCTAACAAGACGCCTGTGCCGGCCAACATCGCTCAGACCACCCATCTACCCACCCGGAGAGAGCATGGCCAGTTGCCCAAACTCACTGGCCTGCATTACAAGGTCCACCCAACCTGATTCACTTCTCCTGAGGAAAGGAGGGACGTTTCTCGGCTCCTTCCCCCGATTAAACGACAGGTCTAGGGTTGACTGCTCTTGGTGAACCCTGTTCTAATCTGTTTCCTCACTGGAATACGCTGTTCCGATTGTGCCCCGAACGGAGCGTGAAGGGAAACACGCTCTGTCTGGCACACACCCTTCCTTGAGTATGTGTGTATGTGTGTTTTTCTTTCGTGCAATTACAGAGTGGGTAGGGGAACGGGGGACAGGGAGAGCCTGGGAGGCCATATATTTGAGATATAATAGCCGAGCCGAGCACGACATGCCTCCTCTGCACACCGTCGGCTTCGTCTGTCTCAGTCCAGCTCTGGCTGCTGAGCTGTCGAAGTCGAATCGTAGAGTTGAAACTAAAGGAATTACAGGTTCATTTACAGGGACAGAAATGGCCATGAAAGCGACGCACCCTCACGCGACCAGACCCCTTTCGGAATTCTGCCAGTTGCGGGTCTTAATGACTCACTGCAGCGATTTATATTTGGACTGCATGGTTTTGCTGCTGAAGTGGCTTTTGTACAGCTCTCAAAACTATAGCCTGTAATTTTTTTTTTCTTCCATATTTCAGCTTAGCATGCTTCCAGCCTGGCGGTGTTTACTATGGAAGGCTCTGGCTTTCATTAGGACTGCTAGACACTGGATGCTAAAGAAAAAAAAAATGTAAAAATGAATTAAAACACATTCAGGAGACAAGAGATATCTCTGTGTTTATTCGCATTTGATCTACAAGGCCGTCCCCCTGCTTTGCATCTGATCTAGCATCTGATCTATCCGCTCCTATGTGTCTGATCATCCACCTTTCTTCAATTACCAGACGGCGTTCCAGACAGTCACGCTGACAACGTTTTCCGAAATGATCTCCAGCGTCCTCAAATAAACGCAGCGCGAAGACTAGAGGCACCTATTAACCGCGAGGGGAGCGGTATCCGAGTGTTTAATCCCGTTCCAGAAGTTTTTATGAGGCAAGGTGCTCAGACGGAGAGCAGGGAGGACAGTCAGCGCGTCCCGTGGCGAAGCAGAAGGGGAGCGTGTGTGGTGCTCATTAAGAGTGTGTGGCACAGGATGCCTGCTGCCGTACACTGGGAAGGCCTCGTGTGTGAGGCCTAATTACAGCCAGCCAATGCAGGAACGCTTACTGTACAGTGGTGTTCAGCTGCTTAGCCCTTCACCGGCTTCCTGGAGCTAAACTTAATCAGATCTTAAACTCTTAAAGCCAAGACAGGCTAGATCCGTACCTAGAGGCCTTTAAAGAGGCCTTGGAGTACGGCTTGGCTTGACCCACTATTCTTTAAGATGTGTGGAAGGTAATTAGGTCAGCTGAAGTCACTTTTAAATTTGGTGATCATAGGGTTGTGTGTTCGATGCCCATGTCTGCTTAGCGCGGTCACTGTTGTTCCTATAGACAAGGCCCTCAACCCTGGCTAACCTTGCACTCTGACCCCAGCCTTTCAAGCTTTATTGTATGCTAGCCACAGACCAAGACAGCAGTTTCTTTAATGTTATTTAATTATTACGTTCCACCTTAAATGATGCAGCCGTTACATTCTGGTGCTAATAGCTACATTTCCACCGTTTAAGGTGGAACGGAAACTCGCCCAAGAAGTTTTTCTAAGGTAGTATAACTAACATTTGCCTTGTACGTAGGGTAGCCTCCAGTATGTGCTGTGCTACTCACCTCCAGCTCCCTCTGCAGTCTGTACAGACCATAGCGGTGTCCCAAACGGTGCCCTAGTCACTATATAGTGCACTACTTTGCGGCTCAGGATTTTGTAGTGGTGTCCGAATACGCAGTTCCGAGTTTTCAGTGCATTGTAATGCACCATAATATCAATTTTGGACACAGCCCATGTGATATTATATTTTATATTGACTATTTTTAAGAGCTGGTTGTTGGAAGCTGGAGGTCCACAATGCCATGTCTGAAATGCCTGTAAAACAATAGATCTGCCATCAGACAATTTGACCCCAAACCACTGTGAATGCCTTCTGTTTACTTCTTAGTGCTTCAATTCTGCTGGAATTGAACAAAAACGAACTACTTCCCCTTTAAGAGAATCAGGAAATTAGCTCGGTTTCGAGTCGGTCTCGATTTACATCTCGGCCCGAACGTTTACCTCCACCCTTAACGATGTTTGTCTTTCCGCAGGTGTTTGCAGTAACGAAGTGCTGGTTCCAGAGCGCATCAGCGCCGTACTGGGGAAGAACGTCACACTGAGCTGTAGAGTGGAGGTGGGCTCCAACCTCAGCCTCACCCAGAGCTCATGGGAGCGGCACTTGCCCTCGGGAAGGACCACCCTGGCCGTGTTCAACCCTGATTTCGGCATCTCAATAGTCGAGGAGTACAAGAGTCGCGTCCACTTCGTCAGACCGTCCGTGGAGGACGCCTCTATAGTTCTGCAGGGAGTGAGCTTCGCAGATGTTGGATCCTACACCTGCAAGGTGGTCACTTTTCCCCTTGGCAACACGCAGGCCTCGACGGTTGTGGACGTCATGGGTACGTAGACGCTACGTAGTGTTCCTATAACCTGGTTATGAAGTCTGGTTATAGATAACCATAACGATTCACTTCAGGCAGGCACACATCACTGCTAGGGTCTGGACCTGAACCCCAGCGAGAGGGCTCATCTCTGTGCTGTTTAGCCACATGGAGAGCAAGCATAGCTAATAGCCTGTCTAACAAATGTGGAAGAATGAATGAAGGAACAGTGAGATGTCCAGCTGTGAGGCACGAGTACTCCCTTCCTGAATGGCTGATTAGTTTATAAAGTGGAAAGGAAGGAGACGGTCCAGGAGCCAGTTCGCATACACTCACACAACACAGAGGCTCTGTGAGGCCTGATGAATGATTCATTAAGGGCTGCTTAATACTGTGCTGTTATGGTTTACTGTCTCAGTTTTCTCCAAGGGCTAGATCGAGTTGATTATGATCACTGATGCATTTGCTTGCCGGGCTCATTGTTATTAAGTGGTCTTATGCTGTTCATTCACTGGATTCATTTGGGGATGCCTGTGGTTCGTTTATCTCAGAGTAGATGAATCAACTTCAACTTTATTTTACTTAGTGCCGGATCATTTTACACCAAGACACCAGTATTGCTTGTAGGGACAGCGATAGATAACAAAACAAGCAGAGTCAGTCGCAGTGCATGAACAGTCCAATCAAAACAAGCCAGGTCAGGTTTGTAAGACCTTCTTCTTATTATCTCTGAATCTTCAGTGTCATCTCATACTGGGAAATACGCTGGGAAAACCAGTAACATGCATCAGCTAGTTCCGATCCTTTGTTTTTACCGCTGTGTTCAAGCAGAACGCCTTCTAGCATCACCATTGAGCCTTTTGGAAGGGTCACGGGCTTAACACCCACAAAAGGGAGGTAAATATGGGCCTGGCCTCTATATGTAACCCCTATAATTATTAGAAACAGCAAAAGAAAAGCCGTTATGCAAATCTGTTTATTGCTATTACGCAAACCCAACTGTCCTGCTTTGCATTGTTCACTCTTAATCCCACTTTCCTGCCCCCACCCCCACCCCCCCGTAAAAGTGTGGCATCCAAGTTACCATCTGTTTCTGCACCATCTGTTAAATACGTACCTTCTCTGTAGGTGCTGTGATTAGTCAGCAAACCCCAAAAATGATATTCATAAGCAGCGCTGCTTTTTCAGATACAGAAACCTGCAGGGATTCATGGAGACCGCGAATGGCAAGAAGGCCTCCAGGGACGTTCTCTTATGTTCAGGTTTGAGGAGCGTTCACCATGCCTAGAACTTAGTTGGCTGCTTAATACTAAGAAGCAGCCATATAGCAAAAAAAAGGCCATGTGTTGGAATGCGCTATTCTCGTACTTTATAATTAACGTACACAAGATGGGGAAACACCCTCTTCGGCACCCCTAATTTGCTGAAGGAAAAAAAATGGAGGAATCAAGGAGAAAAAAAAAAATAGCTCCCTTTGCTGGTGTGGCGTCTCCTCGCAAACTCTTTCTGACGTCCATGACGGATGTGGAATAAAAAAACGATGGGATCCTTTTTTTTTTTGGTAGAAATAAAAACCAAGGCAGTTCACAGCAAGGCAGACCATGATGGATATTGCTTCCGCAGTAAAATGGGTTTTACACTGACTGTGCAGTTTCAGGTTCTCAGCTTGAAGGCAGATGGATGACTCTGTTATTATATTTTGAGGATCTCCACAAAGAGGGGAATACAGCCAGTTTGTCAGGAGCCACACAGGCTGATAATCAATTGCTTTGGCATGATTTGCTTGTGCCTAATATTGAGGACAAAAAAAAAGTCAAATTATTTTGCTGTTTTGTTCTCTTTGATAAAGTGACATGCTTCTCGCAACTAAACAACTAATACAGGGCTGTAAAATACAGCGAAAACCACTTGTTAGGTTAGTCTCCGGTGCAGAATAGGTAGGATATAACACAGTAGTTAAAGGACAATAGACAGGGTGCACAGACAATAAGTAAAAAGACAATAACTACAATAAATAAATAAGTGCATGTGCAAATGTGGAGTTAAAATGGAGCAAAACTGTAGATCCATTACTAAGCCACAAAACTGCCACCGTTTCCATCTCTGATCCATTGCTGTGAGGAGACAAAGAGACAGACAGACAGACAGACAGACAGACATCTGCCCACCCGGACAGGGAGAGCAAAGCCAATCGCCAATTTTATTTTCTGGCAGTAGTCAGGACGGTATGGTACAGCTACTTTCAACCATGAGTGGCTACATTCAGCATTACCATGTGTAGGTTAAATTAGACTAGTCAACAAACTCAGCTTAGGTTAGCTTACTGCCTTTTTCTGACGTGATTCTGGGCTGCGCTTCAGGTCAGGGTCAGGTCATATGTCCATTAAAAAGCCTGGTCTTAGGTGCACCTGCCAGTGTAAATGTGAGTGTGTGTGCACGTTTGGCTTGTCCGCGTGGGTTGGAAAAGTGCAGTTTTGCTCCCCTTTTCCCTTTTCCTGACGGGAAATCGTTACCCCACTCCCCCCCAACAGCTGTCAAATTCACCAGCTTTCTTCTACCGGCTCTATCGAAGGACAGGGGTGGGGCAGGAGGGCAAAGAAGAAAGCCTGTCGTCAGCAACAGAGCCTCCATGTGATCAGTGTGTTACACACAGAAGTGGCCAGAAGTCTGAAACTGTACTCAAGTAAATGTAGGGATGCATGAGTGATTATGTACATTTATACAAACTATTGTTTTATTATTATATTACATTATATATGTTATAGAATTCTGCAGCATCTGATGTGAGCTAGGTTAGGTTAGTACTGGACTTTTTTCAATTAATTTCTAGATCACTCTTATATGAGTGCATTAGGAATTCAAATAATTCTCCAATAAATTTTCAAAATAATGAAAAAAAATATATATATTGTAATACTTTCTTTTTTATTTTCTTTTCTTAAACACATAGATGGCACTTTAGGGGGCGCTATCTATTAGTGTTAACAGCTTTACAGTCAAATAGTAAAATCTCCAACACATAAAAGTAAAAGAAATAAAGTGCAACACATTTAACAATCAAACAAAATATACAATAAAACTATGTAAAATGGACTTTTAGAGGCACAAATGACACGTAGCCTACACACCTCACTTTTTGTGCACTATATATGTTGGCAGAGAGGCATTTGATAACGTGGGGGTTTTAAAGCTCCCAGCCCTACTGTAAATACAATTTATGCATATACAAAACATGCTTGTCTATTTCCATATTGTAAAGAAAATAAATTAGGATTTTGGGCGTGGACTTACTTCGATGAACTTGGGGACAGTCCAAGTCCAGTGTTTGGTAACAACGTTAGCCTAGCATTTCCATTTCCGAACTAAAGAAGCACATGTCTGATTAACTGTATCTGCGGTCAGTAATCTGTTGCATTTTAACCTTTTAAGGACCATGTAGGACTTAATGTGGATGGTCCACTGTAGAAGCCTTGTAGATGCTGGCCTAACGTTCATTACTGAAGATGTATGAAATGCAACTGCACTGGAACCCTGCACTTAACACCTAACCTTAACCCATATACTTAACCGTACCCTTGAGTCAGCCCTAAGTCCTAAATCCTAACCCTAACCTAAAGGAATAGGGTTACGGTTGGAAATAGGGTTAGGAACAGGGTTGGGGTAAGGGTTAGGAATATGGTTAGGGTTGGGGTTATGAATAGGGTTGGGAATAGGGTTAGGGTTATGAATAGGGTTGGAAAAAGGGTTGGGGTTGGGATTAGGGTTAGAGTTGGAAATGGGGTTGGGAATAGGGTTAGAGTTAAGGTTAGGAATAGGGTTAGAGTTAAGGTTGGGAATAGGGTTAGAGTTAAGGTTGGGAATAGGGTTGGGGATACATTCAATATACAATCCTTTACATTCAACTAAAAGTTCAGTTGCATTTAAGAGACGTTTAGTTGGATGTTAGTTGAATCTACACTGGTAAAAGTAGAGGATCCTTGAGGAACTTCTGGAGGTTCTTCTGTTTGAAACTGTGGAGGAACCTCTTAAGGCTCTTTGGAAGAAAAACGTTCCTCAAAAGTTCCTTAAACTGAAGAACCTCCAAAATCTCCTCAAGGATCTTTAACAGTGTACATCTACAACAGGCATCTACAGTGGCCCATCCAAGTAAAGTGATGCGCAGTGTTGTATTTTTTATTTTTAAGGTTTGTACAGCCTGAAAAAGAGTCCTAGTGGTTCTTTAAGTTGTTTAGTTAATGGTTCAGCATTGCACCATTGAAGAAACCAGATTTTTAAGAGGGTTCTCCAAAGCAGAGCATAGATCGCTTTCCTTGGCCATGCGCCAAAAATTGCAAACCCGTCAACATCTGCCTTCAACACACTGAAGAGAGCAAACGGAACTTGCTTCTACCACCTCTGGGTTACAGGGTGTGGGAAAGACGAATGCGAGGGCGGTGCCATTCTGGCAGTCAGGCGGCGGAGCGCCGGCTGGCCTGTAGCTTCCCGGTCAAAGAGCTATATTTAGACCAGGGTCCTCCGAGGCGTTCCGAGCAGCGAACAGGACAGGGGCAGGTGCCTGCAGCAGACGGCCTTGTCTGCTGGACGAAGCCGACGTTCCTGAGGCGCATGGCCGAGTTGTTACAGGACGTAGCACAGCTGTTTGAGCTCTCTGTTGGGAGGTAGTGGTGAAAGAAGACTTATGGGAAATCCATTATGGCTACAAATGCGTTTGTAGATTCACAGCTTTGCATTTGGGAGCTCAAGTTGTAACCGTAGCCTGTAATGTATTTTTAATGAATGACATTTCATTCAATGAGGGTCGCGACTGGGTGGACGGCCAGCGGTGTGTGGCGGCACATATGAGGAATGAGATTGGCGTTTTACAGTTGAAAATATTTGAATATTAATTAGTTTTGCAGTAAAATATATACATATATAAATGATACATTTGATAAATTGTACTGCCAGAATTTCTCAATAGTTTTCAAAATATACAAGTCATTTAAAGCCAACCTAGCCTAGGACAAGGTAAAGACCGTCAACAGACAAAGATAAACACAGCTAGCTAGCTTACACCTACAGCTACCCCATACACAAGCTAGATGTTTTCCTGAAATACCATCAAACCACACTAGCTTAAGACTACAATGCAGACATTACTGAACATACAGGACCCTATCCTACACCCTGCGCAAGGCTCGTTGTGATGCTCATTGCTATCTTGCACCCCACCAACAGTCTATTTTCACGACGTCCACCTGCGTCGGTTATATAGCAGCGCTGCTTGCAAATATATCTACGCCGATAGGCACGGTGGTCTTGAAATGTGGGGTATTCAGGTCAGTTTCTGAAAACACAGGAGCTCCACTGACTGAAAACAGCCTAAGCAGACGTTCGTTCGTTGCGATCTTGGCAGTGAATTGTCAACAAAGGCACGTGCAGCCCGACACTCGTACACCGCCCTCCCCTAGCTTTCCCCCCAAGGTCAGACAGACCGCACCTGGCTCTTAAAGGGATGGTGAGAGACACGCTGATTGGTTTATTACTGCATGTTACGCCCCAAAATAAAAACACAACCATGATTAAATCAAGAGACTTAATACCTGCCGTTCAAGAGTTTCGAGCCGAACAAGGCGAACTTTTCTTGTCGCTACGATAGCAAAAACACACAGACACGCCCTAAAGATGGCTAAAATAGGGCCCATATACACAGATAATGGGCAACGTAAACACAGCTAGCTACAGCTTAGCTAACGTTAGTGTTGGGCTAATACCAAAGCCCTAATAAGTCTGCGGATTCCTCCAATCGTGGCGTAACCAGCAAGCAGAATTCTCATAAAGTAGCTAGCCACGTCGGCCGCATACATTAACAAATTCCTCCAGAACTCCATCCAACAAACCTCTTTTCAGTCTGAAGTTTTTTCTACTTCTGTCTTTATTCCTTTCTTTCTTCACCAGAGCAAGCTCTTAGCGAGTGGCACTGCCATTTTGGTGAACCAGCTCGCTACCTTTCAGCTGTGGGAAACTTTCTTTACACCGGAAACATTTAACTCCCTGAAGCAACAGCACATCCGCCGCCGATTTGTCCAGCAATGCATTTTGCAGAACTCATCAAAACTGATATGTCAAAACTCGCTCCACCACCAACCCTAATAATGATACCCTTGCCATGAATTGATCTTGTTTGCGTAGACTACTCCGCGATAAAGCCGTGTCATTTTCCTTCCAAACTCCAAAAGCTTTCAAAACACGCTCACCGACCAGCGCGCTCACATAACGCGCGATTGCTGGCATCATGCATTTTTAATAGGGGGGTGCTGTGGAGTCTGGATAATCAATCAGCTCCCCCTGCCAAGCACAGCACACGGAGGCCAGCTCTCTGTCTGCAAGTCTTCCTTTCTGTTATAATGCTTATTATTTATTCAGTGTGTTGTACAGTGGGACAATATCAATAACTCGTTATATAATGGATTCCGGGGGGGGGGGTGGTAACAATCTTAAAAAGCCATAGTTAAATTTTTTTCGTCATTTAAAAAATATATATAAATTTGATCTTTAATACAGGCAGAACAGCCCGAATTTATCAGAACGGTACAACATCAAACTCTCTCTCTCTCTCTCTCTCTCTCCCTCTTTATCTCTCCCACCCTCAGTCGAGCCGAAGGTCTACGTGTCGGCAGGTTCTGCTCCGCTTGTGGACGGCGACGTGGACAGCGAGGTGGCCACCTGCGCGGCAGAGAGGGCCCGCCCGCCAGCCGAGGTCTTCTGGGAGTCGGAACTGTTTGGCCGCTCGGAGAAGGTCGACCAAAACGAGCCCAACGGCACCACCACCACGCAGGTGCGCTACATCTGGGCGCCCACCAGCCAGGCCCTTGGCCACACCCTCACCTGCGTGGTGCGCCACCCGGCCCTGGCCATGGAGTTCCGCATCCCCTACGTGCTCGACGTGCAGTGTGAGTTGGCCTTTACATGTTTATTTATTTGATCACAGTCTTAGTCCCGTACTCTGCCAGTAGTCACACGCTATTGATTGATTGATTGATTTGGGTGTATAGTCCAACTAGACTAATGGGGATGACCAAACCTGTGTTGGGACGCTCCCTAATCGACCTAATGCTAACTGACAGTTAACAGATGCCCGTGTTGGCAAGAATCACATAGAGTGATTAGGGAAAGGGAGGGCCGCCCTACCCACCTAGAGACCGAGAATGAGGCTAGTTATGCTCTGAGACTTTTTTCTGTTTTACAATACATAGATAAATAACCAATAATGTTTCATATGATCACAGCTGATTTCAGTTCATTTGCACCATCGCACAGTATATTCTATCTTTTCTATCTTGTTTATAATGTCAATTTTTTTCTCCCAATTTGGTGCCGCCAGTTAACCCACCCCTAGCTCCCACTAGCACTAGCAATGCTCCAATCACTAAGAGAGGAAAGACTAAGTACCGTCTACCTACCCAGAGACAGCATGGCCAGTTGTGCGCTCTCAGACTCTGGCTACTGATGGCAAAGCAGCATGGCTTGGGATTCAAACTCTGTGGGCCATAGTGATCGCTCATTGGACGGCTGAGCACTATTAATAGCTTGTTGCCATCTGAAAATATTATAAATTGCAGCGCAATGGATAATTATGAAATGTAAAGCTTGTTGTTTTTAAAGGTTACTTTTGAGAACAGAAGTATTTCGGGACTGTTCGGAAACCCTGAGTATTCAAAGCCAGTTTCTCAGGGTTTGTTTCCAGGGCTTACTTTACTTGTAAGCTTCCACAGTTGCATTTGCTTGCACTTCACTCTAGGCTATATCCCTCCAGGATACATTTCCTCAGTCAAGTAGACGTTTTAGGACCACACCCTGTTATGAAGTGTCACCATTGCACTCTCGTGCTCGTAAAACCATTTAAGAGTCATTTAAACATTATAATCATGGATGTGCACTTCCTTTGGCATCTTGAACCGTTGGCTGCTGTCTGTTTGAGCAGAGTGCTGCCTAATGGAGACGGTTTATGAAATATTGATCATAGCCCAGCAGGACTCACAGTAGGAGCGGAACCAATGAGGTTGAGGTTAATACACAGTGCAAGAGCCTTTCGGTGCTCAGGAAAAGTCTTTGAACGGCTTGTGCAGAATGTCGTACTCTATCAAAACGTAGTGGAATGTCATTGTAAATGCAGGTAACACTTTTTAGTTTGAAGCACGATGGGCTGAATGGGGAACAGTCGACATGATGGAGGAAAATGTCGACAAGCAGCGATGCGAAAGGGATTATGGGGGGGGATTTCTTAAAAAGTTGATGCCCAGTTAAAGTGAACTATGCTGGGTTGCTGGGGGTCTAAAGTTAGTCCATTAACACTAGCCCAAGCACGCAAAAAAAATAAAAATAAATAAAAATAAATAAAAAACACACACCACACCCATGATTAATTAAGAGACTTAATACATGAGCAAGACAAACTTTTGCCGTTGGTATGATAGCAAAGACACACCAACACGCCCTAAAGATGGCTAAAATAGAATATATAAACAGATTATAGGCAAGGTAAACGTAGACAGCTTAGCTAACGTTAGTGTTGGGCTAATACCAAAGCCCTAATAGGCCAAATAAGTCTGCGGATTCCTTCAATCATAGCGTAACCAGCAAGCAGAATTCCCATAAAGTAGCTAGCCACGTCGGCCGCATACGTCAAGAGGGGGGGTTCTTAAAAAGTTGATGCCCAGTTAAGGTGCACTATGCTGGGTTATGGGGGGACTAAAGTTAGTCCATTAACACTAGCCCAAGCACTAGCCCTAACTCTAGCTCTAATTCTTTTCAGTGAAGATAAAACAGTGTTTGAGGTTCACACAGCATGCCAGTACTCATTATTTATCTGTGCCAAGGTAAATACAGCTAAACATGCTAGGGCCCTTTGTAATGATCTCAGTCACACTGAGGGTGCTCCGTACCAACTCTACTCTACTGAGTCTAGAGCCAAATTCATTAAAACACACAACCAGATTTGCCCCGGTGTTAAGAGGGAATAGCGTTGCAGTGGTACATGTGCTCAGTCATTAACAAGGAAGTCTGCGGTTTTTACTGCTTCCTTGAAATCCGGCACTACAGGACACTACAGTGATTCACAGACCACACTATTGCGCAATTTTTAAAAAATGTCTCACTGGTCAGTATTAAGTAAATAAACTCCAATTAACTTTGTTTAAAAAGTACATTCTGATCAAGCAGCACAACTGCAGCACACCCAACGTAGCTCACTAGCAAGGCTCCTGACACTAGGAGGCTATATGCTATATGCGAAGTCGGCCTATGCAGCATACCGGGCAGCCGACACGCAGGAAGCACCGGGTCCCCAGCCCCGCCACGTCAGCTAACAGACAGCCTGTGCCGTTTAATGAAGCTATAAAGAGCGATGAGGGAGGAGAGCGCCATCTACCCACCTGTAGAGCAGGGGTATGGCTCCGGATTGGAACTCGCAACCCCCGCGACCATAGCGGTAGCGCATTAGACCATGACTCCGTCTGTTATTAGACTCCCTGACTCGGTCCATTCTGGCACCTGTACAGTAACTGAACATTGGTCCTTGAGCTTGACCTCATTACCATGAGCTGTTACTGAGGTCACATGTTAAAAGACCGCAGTGCGCTGAGAAACTCCACCTTAACTTTGTGAATAGGGCTTAAACACTGTGCTGCACATTTGGCGTGGCGTAGCGCCATGACTGCTGAGTTGACGAATCAGGCCCAATCTGTTAATGCCAATTAAGGGCAATTAAGCTCCCTAATATAAAACCTCTGTGTCCTTTTCAGCTAATTAAATGGTTGATTTTTCATGCCAGTTCATATTAGGTAGGCCAGCATTTCCATTTAAGATCATCTAATTGTGGCACCAGAGCTTAGAACGTTGCCCACTTCACCACAGGTTCAGTCAGTGAATGCTTCTAGGCCAGTTCTCGCTTCCTAAGGCATACTGTGTGGATTTGTTTTTTATCTATATCCTACTTTGTGATGGATTGTGGGTGAGATTGTTTTTCCTTGATATTATTTGTTCCAGTCGCTCCAGATGTCATGGTGGTCGGCCAGGACGAGGTTTGGTATGTGGGACAGGAGAATGCAAGGCTGGACTGCAGAGCGAATGCCAATCCTTTTCCTCATCTCTTCCTCTGGACCAGGTAACTGCAGTGGGCTACGCTGGCTGTTTGATCACGTCCTCCAGCTCATCATTTGCATGTGTCACATGTGCTCCCCGGTGATGGGAATGGGATGATGTGATAATGTTGCCCTTATCGTGCTTTTGTGGACAGGATCTTACTTGGGAGGATTGGACTTGACGGTTTGCTAGGTTGCTAGCAGTGTTGTTTCACACACTCATCATTAGATTAGATGCCTCTTGGTCATAAGACCAAAATTCCAGTCATGTATAAATAAGCGAGCACACCAGTCAGTTGTAGCAGAGTGCAAAACCATTGTCATGGGCAAAGGACACCTTTTGACTGGTTTCCAGAAGGTCATGATAATAGTCAGTATCTGAATAGTAGTTTATAAGAATATGTCGCTACTGATGTGTTTAGTCTGTGATTACATGAATCGGGATAAATATTGCGTATCATGATATAGTATTTTTACCATATCGCCCAGCCCTAGTATTGAGAATGGAACCCTGTTCCAATGGCATAACAGTGGAGCCCCATAGGCCATTGAACACAAACTCAGACGAGTGGTAACTAATATAGCCAGTCCATGCCACAAGGTCTCGCTCGTGGGTCATCCGAGCCAAAGGTGGTCATTCCCAACGTTAGGTAGGTGGTCATAATGTTCTGATAGGACCGTTTTCTTAAACTTAATTGTTACGTTGCTGTTTCCTCAGAGTGGACATGCACATGCCTGCCGGAGTGGAGGCAGCAAACGGCAGTCTGGTCTTCACTCGTCCTCTGCAGAGAAATGATTCTGGAACGTACAGGTGTGAGGTTTTGAACGACGTGGGTCGGCGCTCTCGGGACGTACACATCTGGATACGAGGTGAGCTCCTCGCCCAAATCAGCTGCACCGGGCAACAAGTTGTGAACAGCGCAGAATCTAATTAGAGCCCCCCTGAAGTAACTAGTAACAGGCTTTCCTTTCTCTTCGTTCCTCTTAAAATCACACCAGCAGGTTTCGCGCGCTGCTTTCTCAGTGTCGTTTTACTCCCACCAGAGACTCCAGAAAAGCAAAAAAAGGTCATGCTCAGAGTGCGAGTGTCGGCCTACTTTGTTTTCTGTTTTCTTTTTCGTCTTTTGAAACGCACTCTTTCCAGCTGCGAGTTCAGAGAGCCTTGGAGTTCGTCCTCCCTCCTGCCTGAACTTGGGAATGTACCGCGCCACAGTTCTTTTCGGGCTAGATCTACACTTCCATACTTCAGAAATACAAGTTTTTCAGTGAGGAAGAACTGACATCTTTTTTCCAAACTGCATTAAAAAAACCCTCCCCACGCATCAGCCCTGGCCTCTAGGATGGCTTTTTAGCTATACGTTTGGCAAAACCGCTGCTCCGTAGGCATGGAACTTGAGAACCCCTCATTTTCTACTTCCGTGTAGTTTTTTTTCTTTTAATTTTTTTTTTTATCGTTATCCAAACAGTGACTTCAGTTCTTGGACTTGGACGTCCTCGACGCATGATCTTTAAATGTGGCTAAAAAGGTTAGGAGCAAACGCCAAACCAAACTCCATCCGTTAGTGGTGAGGAGTCACGTTTGAAGACGAAACCTCGCAGTGGCTTCTATTGTTTACGAGCAGCTATTGCATGTTTATGAGCACAGAGGAGCAAAACACTGCTTCCCTCCTATTTCCTTATACTCATCCAGAGCCCTTTCCAGCTTTTTATTATACATATACATTTTCACTAATCATGCCAAAACCTTGTATCTGCAAAATAGCTAAATAACTTTAGGGGAGGAGGGGGAAAAAAACCTTGACCTTCAATGAAAGTCAATGTCAGATGTTTTAATTTGGAAACATGGATTTCCACACACACACACACACACACACACACACACACACACACACACACACACACACAAAAAAAAAAAAAATATATATATATATATAACCCCACCTCCTAACAACAGAAAAAGAACTCCCACCCTGTACACCCACCTGTCTTACCCCATAGACATAAGGCCCTATCATTTAAAGGAGAAAGGTCACCAACATCCGTATCCAGTTTCTCTATACATGTGTACACATATATATATATATATATATATATATATATATATATATATATATATATATATATATATATATATACACACACACACACACACACACACATGCAAATCATATACATACAAATACCTGTGTATACCTACATACTTCAAAACATTGTAGATGCAACACATATCCTGATTATATCCTATAACAATCATTCCCTCAGTACAAGAAAACTGATAAGGGGGAACTCCCCCTTACTATAAAAGACGTGTGTCTAAACCATACACACGTCATAACTGGCTTTGGAGTGTTCCTATTGGTCCATTCATCATCATGATGCTATGTAAGGGACAACTGGCAGATTCCAATTATGTCAAAAATTAACATTTAAACTATAAGTTGAATGCGAATGTGGGCTAAAAGTGTTATTATAAACTTGTGTGTTCTCATATATACACACACACACACACACACACACACTATATAAAAAGTATTGAGACACCGGCTCGTTAATTGTTTCTTCTGAAAGCGGATAGTAAAAATAAATAAATAATAATAAAAAAAAAAACTTTTGTTGGAGTAACTGTCTCTACTGTCCAAGAAGGGAAGGCTTTCTGCTAGATTTTGGAGAAGCATTGCTGTGAGGATTTGATTGCATTCAACGACAAGAGCATCCCCAACTCAGCCCAAAAGTATTGGATGGAGCATCATCTATCACAGCTCAGTGCTAGGGGGCTTTATACCCAGTTAGCCCACGCCTGGCATTAGGCAGCATGGTGCCAACAGGTTCATGTTTACCTGCTCCAGAAAGTCCTATTCTATTGGCAGTACTTCTCTACAGGGTCTAAACAAGCTGTGTCAGCAATGCGTGCAACTGAATATAGCCAAATTCATTCATTAAGAAGGGATGGTGTATATAATGTATTAATATTATTGATAGTCAGTCTAATCTAGTCTAATTCTCTCCTCTCTCTTATCTCTCTCCACTCTCCTGACCACCACCCGTCCTGCTCCTTCCTCCCTTCTCCTCGCTAGAGCCGCCTCCCACCACGGCCATCCCCACCACCACCAGCGCAGCAGTCGCGCTGGGCTCCTCCGGCACGTCTCCCACGCAGCGGCGCGCCCAGTTCACCTCCCCAACACTGGCTTCCCCGTCAGACAGCACCCTGGGCACCGTGGTGGGCGGGGCAGTGGGCGGGATCCTGCTCCTGGCGCTGCTGCTGGGCCTGGGGGCGCTGTGCTACTTGCGGCAGCGGCGCACCTTCCGCGGCGACTACTACACCAAGCAGTACCTGGGTCCGTCCGACATGCAGAAGGAGTCGCAGCTGGACGTGCTCCAGCCGCACGAGCTGCACGACGTGTACGGAGGTGACTCGGGCAAAGGTAGCCAGGACCTGAAGCCCAAACCCGAGGGGGACGTCATCTACCCAGATTACACCAAAGACGAGGGCGGCTGGGGTGACAGCCTCCAGAGAGGGTGCACTTACTATTCCGACCAGCACAGCCACCACAGCGTGAACCCCAGTGGGCCACCTGTCCACGGCCCCACGCTGAACAATGGCACCCCCTACCTGCAGGACAGCTGTTACGATAACGGCACGGACTGCGACTACGTCTCTCACACGGACGGCTCCGTGATCTCTCGTAGGGAATGGTACGTGTGAGTGAGGGGAGAGGGAGAGAGAGAGAGAGAGAGAGAGCGGAGGAGCGCTGCTGGAAGATGATCATTTAATTAATTAAATAAATAAATAAAAAAGATGAACACAGCGATGCCAAACTTGTAAATGCGAGGGGAGTTAAATTGTATATCATGCAAAAGGAAAGGCTGTATTATTTCTGAGCTTGGAGGACGCCTGTCTTCGGCTGATCACTAATCCACAGTGTACGCCCGTGTTATTTTGTATGGTTAATGCAAAGGGAGAGGCTCACGTGGTTCTTGATCATAGGGTAGCCTGAAGCAATGAAAACAAGCCTGCTAAAATTAAGCTACTCAGTGTGTACATATCCCGGCCAGACACCACACTGCACGTGACTTCCAAGTTTCAAACCAGGTGGAAGCATATTCCCAGCTCTTTCCGCGCTCCCATGATTTGCCACATTGGTTCATCTTTAGCCCTTTAATGTGTTTCCTAAGAAGGGAGAGCTGCCTTAAATGTCACGGTGGAAATGTAACCAGCTCGTCTGATTTCACAATTACAACTGCTCTGTCATTTCACCAGTGTTCTTAATATTGCTAACTCTTCAGGGAGTTGCAGGACTCCTCAGTTCAGAAGAAGAATTCGCCCCGAGGCTGAAGTCTTTAGCTCCACTGGACTGAAAAGAGAAAGAGGAAGGGCTTCTGTTTTTGATTTGTTCGGAGTTTCTTTTGGAGGTTTGTTCAACTTTGCTATTTAGGGTAGGGTGCTTATTCAAGTACGCCTATGCCATTAACAGCCATGGCTGCGGAAACCAAGGGGCCAAGAGGCCATTTTTCAAAGTACTGGGAGGGCGACGGTCCACCACTTTTTTTAAGGCTGCTTACATCACAACTAAAAACGAAAACAAAAGCCCACCCCCTCTGCTGCACAGTCAGCTGCCCGATTTCAGCCACAATGGACCCGAGCCATAGTCTGTAGCCTATCAGACTATCAGACAGTGCTCTGGTTCATTGTAGTAGGGACGTCCATTCAAAGCCCAGTCTACTTGCGATCCTTTGTTTTTACCGCTGTACCGCTGTTAGAGGTGCCTATTAATATGAGACAGTGGCCGCCAATACAGGCAGAATACAGTTTTCTCATAGTTTATCAGTCCTAGGACAGGCTAGGACTCCATCAAATCACATGATGCTACCACTTCTGGAAGGGTGAACACTAGCATGTGCATCCTCTGGATCAGCATCAGCTAGCGTCCCTCTGAGCGATGGACGGGATGCGTTTGCGGCTGTGCTCTCTCTGTACTTTAGTAGGGATGTCCTGATCCCTACTACAGTATTTGAGGCCCACTCTGTCCGATCCTTTGTTTTTACTGCTGCACTCTCGCTACAGGTGCCTTTAAAATTGTCCCAGTTCGAGAGAACCCTTCATTGCTCTTAAAGCAAAAATGTTGGACGCCACTGTTGGAGCATTGCTAGAGCTAGGGGGAGCTACAAAGGGAGGCGGGCTAATTGATGGTTTTTTTTTTTTAACACATCAGCTAATGTCAGCTAGCATTGCACTGAGTAATGAAAAGCAAGGCTCCCTCAGATCCTCCCTGAGGTGCTTCGTCAGACTCCTGACCCTGGATGGCTGTGGCATCACCAGTCTAATCAAATGTTAGATTTACTGGTAGCCAAATAATTAGGGCGGTCAGCATTACGATATTCGATATTCAAAAGATATTCAAAGATATTCAAAGATGTTCCTATAAAATGGCCATTAAAATCGACTGAAGCAGACAGTCCAAGTCCTTCCATAAGCAGCAGTAAAACACTGCTGAAGAGCAGCAGTAGGGAGGAGGACCCTGGCAGCAGCACATCAAAAAGACCATGAGTGGCAGCACAAGTCCTACTGACGCTTGTGGCGTTTGCAACTCGTCACTCCATTTCATTTGGATTTCTATTTCTTCACCATCCCCCTCCCATTCTTCCACTCCTCCCATTTGCAGAGCTTCCCAGAACACGCCACTTCTTACGCACACATCTGCCGCCGCATGTGCTGCCCAGGCTGCGTCTCAAAGTTAGGCCTCACCTCAAAGCTCCAGCTTTTTAATTACGTCTCGCCCTCCCCCTCAATCCACCCCCCGCTTGAACCGTTGCTTTCAAATTAAGCTCTATTCTAGCTCCACCTCAAGCATGGGCCAGACAGCTGTTCACAAGTGCACACTTTATTTATCCCTGTATTTTCATATCAGAGTAATAAATATAGGCAGGACATCTGTTCTGAAGCAGGGAGAGCGTTTAACTGTTTTCTGAGTCCTCAGATTCGGGTCTGCAGCCTTCTAATTTGAGAAAGCACTCCAGAGAGGTCCGTTTGTCTTCCGTATGAAGGCTTGACTTAAAGGAATCAAATGAAGAGGATTCATCTCTTGCCCCAGATGCTGTCGATCAGTCAAGACGCATTAGATATCCGGCGTGTGCTTCTTTTGCAATGGGAACATTCTAGCAGACACTGGCTTTGAGCAGTCACCAATCTGATATTAGTAAATCTGAGATCCGACACCCTGCTTAAAGTGGTAATATGGTTTGGCCTTCAAAGTGGACCACTTTCAAACTGTGGTTCCAGTTACTCCAGGTGGTGCAACTGCTCAGAAAAAGACTAGGGGCTTGGGTTTAGGCTCAGCGGCCTAATGCTCTTCCACTATGGCTTGAGCCTCCTGATTTTGAATCCCAGGCCATGTTGCTTAGCCATCAGCTGGAATAAGAGAAAGTGCTATTGGCAGTGCTTTCTCCAGGTGGGTAGATGGCGCTCTCTCTCTCCCCTCATGGCTCTAAAGCAATAGCGCATGTTAGCTGGTACTGTGGAGCTGGGAACCTGGCACTTTCCCCATGAAAAAGAGCATCCTTACCTTCTTCGTGTCCGTCCTAGAGCGTTGCTAGCGCTAGGGGGAGCTACGAAGGGGCGCTTCTGGGGCGCTTCTGGGCCTGTATTTATGGAAATGAGCTTGGTGACCGCCTATGTTCAGTGTTTGTTAGCAATGTTAGCCTAGCACAGTTCAGATTTCAAGCACATCTAGGCTGATGAACTAAAAATCATGTTTACCTTTTCTTTTTTTTTCCTTTTTTTTGTTTCACATCTGTATAAATTAGGAACACGGCACGAAAGGCTGGGGTTCGACTCATTTTCTTTCACAGAAATGTTTCTACTTAATTTAAACTGTTATTTATGTGTGTGTATATCTCTGTTCTCATCCTGGAACAAAAAAGGTATTACCTGAATTAGTGCCTTGAGTAGCTGTGTTCGGTGTATGATGGCTGTTTTGGTTGGTTGGTCTGCTGTAGTTTGCTTGTTGAGGTCTCACTGGATATTCTGTACAGTAGTACTGTGCACTACTAGGTCAGCAGCCAGTCGTAGTAAATATTCTTGTTTGTAAATAGGTTGGCGGGGATTTTGCGCGGCGTTGGAATAAATCATATTTTTCTATGAAGTCATAAGAACTCGCTCAGAGGATGTGAAGCCTTGTTTTCCTGTTCGTCCGTTCTGTTTTGCTTTGACACTAGTTCTCGAGAGTTCTGTTAGTTCTGATTATTTTGTACATAGTAGGGTTATGCAAATGACTGATGTCTCACATATCGTTTTGAGAATGAGGGACAGATTCGCTTTGATTTCAGATGTCTTCTGTTTCTAATAAACAAATATGTATTCTTCGAACGTGTGTGTGAACATGTCTGTGACTTTAGAAGAACTTCAGAATTTAGCCTCTACCCTTAACCCATCCGTGCAGTGAACACACACACACACACACACACACACACACACACACACAAACAACTGATGCAGGGTTAAAAGCCAGTGTGATGGTTTGCCGAGCCTGGGTATCGAACCCACAGCCCTGTCATCAATAGCTCAGAGCTCTAACCGCTGAGCCACCACCCCAATATTTAATGGAGGATTAGGAAAAATGTCCGGGATTTTGCATTGATTTCCATTTGCGTTTGTTAGTACAAGAAGCTTTAAACACGTCTGTTTAAGCTCCGCCTTCTCATCACCATTATTGATCTACATGTACCTGAATCTACATGCAGCCATCGGTCAAACTGGTTCCCACTACAGCCAATAATACCTGAACAACAAAAGTGTAAAAAAAATGTTTAAAACTATTATTTCTTAATGTTTTATATTGAAAATTTTATAATTTTACTTGTGAGACACTCAAGTTGAAATGAATGGAGAGGATTTGCTGTGTAGGCTAATAAGACCATGTTAGTCCTGATTATAAAAAGAGGTTTAACCCCCACCTATAACTTAGGCGTACCTGAAGCCCCCCAGCCACAACATCCTAATCATGACAAATTACCCAAAATATGGTTACCCTCCATATGCCCAGCCCACTAGTGAAAGCCCTTTGAGCCCTTTGAAAGGCAGCAGGCCCTCAGGAGAATACGACAGTAAGGCTAAAAGCTAACGCTAGGCTTGCCAGGAAAGGCTGACCACAAAGTGCTGAGAGGACACAGAGGACAGAAACACTATCCGCTATCGGGGGAAATGAACCTGCCTACAGCTTTGCTCATTATTCTGAATTTCCTGTAGACTGGGATTTCTGCCACTGCTGGTAGACTCGTATAACCGCAAGCTTCCACACACCTGCAGATTCAGCTCCTTCCTTCACACTATGGCCTTTGACCGCACCCAAATGCAGTCACTTCTTTTAGCCAGTCATTAACTGTATCTGCTTTACGACCCATTTTCCACACATCCAAGGAGACCCTCACTGCACCGTTCCACCTCTTCTCAATCGGTAAATCCCGTCACACACCCCACAGGTATTTATAGCCCCATCGTCCTCGTGTAGCGCCATCTGCAGGAGCCTGAAGTTACCACCACCTAAAACACGCAAGGTGTCCGGGAGCTTACCACATTCATCAATATAATACCACTGTGGATCAGAAGTGAATGGTTGGTAGAGCGTTCTCAGCCAGACAATGACACTGAATCTGCTGGAGCAAGAGTGATTCACAACCCCAAACAAAACAAACAATCTGGTCCACAGCAGTTCTGCTTCTGTGCTCAGACACTGACCACTGATGAAGGGCTAAAACAGAGAAATAACCAGCCTGTGCTGGACTCCAGTGCTCCAGGACCAACTGTTGTGCACGTAGTGTGTATTGCTGGGGACACATATTTTCGGTCTGGACAAGCTTTTGAATTTTGAGGCAAAGATTTGATTCTTTTTTCAATATTTTCTGATTCAATTGATTCAATTGATTCCACAGAGCTCTCTTTATATACTTTGCTTGTTACTCAAACTGTGCTGGACCCCAGGCCTCAAGATACAGAACTGATGGCCCTGGAAGGGGCAGATCTAGACCTAGGGGGTTATCTGATGTAGTGGCCAGTAATGGTATTCAGGCCAGTCATGTTAGGTGAGGACATTACATGGCCACCAAGAAAAGCTGTATGTATTTAAGGTCTGGTTCCTGTCGTACTCTTTGCCCAGTCAAGTGTCCCGTCACAGCTGATCGACAGTTCCATCGTCAGCCGCCCCCATGGCCGCACACCTCTCGCACCTGTGCCCATCATTTCCTGACCCTGTATCACCTTCCATTAGGCCCCAGTCAGCACCTACTCCATCACTGCGAGGGAGAATGGATCCTCAGCGCTAAGGGGAAATCGATCACATCAGCACTGCCCTGCTTTACAACACGCCGTCTTTTCTTCCCTGTATTGACACACTCAACCCCCACCCTCCCCGCCAGGCCGGATCAGGATGCGCTGTGCAAGTGAGGTCTTGAACGATTTCTGCTTTTGTTGGTTGAAGTGCTGTGATCTCTGTGTGAAATGGGGCCACCCGCTAGCTTGTGTTCTAGATAAGTAACGGTTCAGCTCAGAGTTCGGACATGCATTTCCTTACGGTTTGCTGTAGTGTATCCAAAATGACCGGCAGGTTTGCTTCTATAGTTTATTAAAGCTGATGTAGCTAATTGTTAATGGAGGAACCAATGTCTAAACCATTACACACCTACTGCAAACTGTGCTGAGAGGTCAGGTGACCTCATTAGGAACTTTTTTAATTGCTGGATGACTTACTGTTATCTGTAAAAATACCCAAAAGCACAAAATTCAGGCTTCAACACGGTTGCTACTTCTGTTTCTAGCAGCCAAATTGCGCTTGATATTCCTATGAAAGCGTTTTTTGGAGGGCTTTATTAGTATGTGCTCTGTCTGTCTTGATATTTTTCTATGGCCTCAGACTTGCCCTGACTCTGCTTGTACTTGGACGTGTCTTGGTCTTAGCTTTTGGTCTTACCAAGTTTAGTTAGTAGAAATGTGAGTAGAAATTTGATTCAGTCGCAATTGGTAAAGATAAAGACCAAGTAGAGTTTTGTTCGCATTAGTATTTGGTCTCGATTCAGTCTGGACTTTGTGCTGCTTTCATTTGGACTCGGCTTTGACTTGCTCTCAATTTCAGTTAGACTCATTGTCACTCTCGTTCAGACTTGGACTTATGGACTGATTCGAAGCCATTCTTGACTCCAGACTCAGACTTCCATCTTCACTTCACTTCACGTAGTCTCATTAGGACTGGGTCTTGACCCACAGAACTGGTAAGTATAGCCTAGTGGGTAACAACACTGTCTGCCCCATAGAAGACTGGGATTTATACCTGAAAATTAACTTGCCATTTTGTATCTGGATAGATATCTGATACATATCCGGATATCTGATTCAGCTTTAACCGGATTCTGTTTCCACTTGTCATTAAAATGCGTCCCCGCATTAAAGTGCGACCAGATGAGATCCGATTGTCCTGTTTAGAGAGTGGGTGCGGGGTAGAAACAATAGACGGTTGTCACATTCCCATAACGGCAAGATCTCTACCAGGAAATGCGCTAGACTATTTAAACCTGTGCCTTTTTTTTTCTCAGGTCAGGACTTTCTGAAATGCGCACATAGCAACCAAGCCAACGGTGAGCCAACGGCAAGTTGCCTCCGACCGGAGGCTTTGGACGGTGATCTCCAACTTGGTATTCCTCTACATCCACCTACCTTTGTAACATGATTCAAAAAGGTTAGTTGCTCACATTAATGCTGCCTTCCATTAGAACTGGGATGTCGGAGGTTTTAAAGTAGGAAATTATAACTGGAATGCCCCCCACAAGTGGGATTTCCGAAATCAGGAGCGCCTCACTAACCCTAAATATTATACAGTGTATTAGGACAATGCTAACCTTGGACACAATACTCCAACTAACTGGAACGCAATGGCGTCTTTCCCAACTCCGGCATATGACTTCCGAGGCAAAGCATAAGCGCGTCAGCCTAATGCCCTAAATGTGACTCAGATGACTTCCGTCTCTTGGTGCTTCAAATGGCTCCATGAGCGATGCCACAGAAGAACCACTTTTGGTTCCATGAAGAACCCTTTTTATGATAGAGCTGTGCTAGTGCCTTTACACACATCTCTATTACATACATGGTTCTTTGCGGAACCACAAGAAGTTGGCATCTTCTATGGAATCACTGAAAGAACCATCCGACGCACCTTGCACACATCTCGGGCTTAACAAAGACAGTGTTGACTGCAGGTATGCAGGTTTTTCAGCCACTGCTGTGCTTTCACCACTTTGCTGGCCATGGCGCACTGTGGAAAGCATGATAGCTCTTGTGTCGTCCCATTGTCCAACAGTGGCAACCCCAGCATGATCAGTCATTTGCCTGTTTGTGCAGCCTAAGAATGCTGGGGGTGGGCGTAGGGGGGTAAGGGGGGACTCGAGCTTCTTCTCTTTGAGCTAATCCATCGCCGGTCGCTTGCTTTCAGGCCAGTTTGTTTTCTCCCACCGAATCTGTCAGCAAGTGTGTCTTGCGGCTGCGCCTCCCAACGCCTCAGACCCTTCGACCAGTGCAGAGCGCTTGGTTTGGCTTGCTGGGAATGGATCTGTGAGACTGTATCTGTCTCAGCGCACTGTGTTTTCCCATTGAATCAGCTGCAGGCATGCTCCGTAATAAACTCCGTTTGGAAGCGTGTGAGTGCGGTTTGTGTTTCCTCTGGCCCTAAATCAGAACCCCTGATCGGTTACAGCAGTTGCTTGGATTAAATATAGGAATATTAGTGTGGGCCACCCCAAGCCTCACGTTCGTGTTCATCTTAGACAAGAAAAGAAAAAAAAAGATCAAAACTACTGTAGGTTAATGAACACAAGCTAAGCAATGGGGAGCACACATCAAAGGCCAGGGCTGACGCAGCAGAACCGACAAATTGTTTGAGCTCACGGATTTGGAAGTAACGAAATGCAGCAAGAGGGTTTGAGGGAGAGAACGAGGCAGCCGTGACCCTAAATGCCACCCGGGTTTTTTTAATGGGGGGGGGGGGGGGGTGAGGACGTAGGCACTGTAGCCTCAGCTGAGCTTTTGGGGGAAATTGTCCCAAGCGGTTCCAAGGCAGTTGCTAGGCCCAAGTGGTTGCTATAGCATTACAGGTGGATGCATGCTATTGCTAGTGCAATGGTACTTCAGTTGATTGCTTTGGTGTCTCTTTGGGTGGTTGCTAGGGTGTTGCCAAGTGGTGGCTGTGGTACCCCATATAGATGGTCGCTCCCTATTCAACAACAGCAAAAAAAAAAAGTAACAAATGTTCAATCAACACGCTGTATTTAAACCCGGCTGAACACTCTGAAGTTGGCACTGTGCCAATCTCAAAAGCTCAACCAGATAAAATCTTCAAAAATCAATCAGATTTAAAAAAAAAAAAAAAAAAAAAAAAAAAAAAACTCTGCATTAACTTTTTTTTTTTTTATGGAAATTAATCATGTTACCAACTTTGGCCCCAACTTTCTCCCTTAGCGCTCTCTCGCTCTCATTACAGAGCCTAGTGCTGTATTACTAAGTTAGTTTTACTTAGAGATGTAAACACAGCGGTGCTACTGTTGAGCTCAGAGTGTAGAAACATTTGTGTGAATGAGGGTCGGCCCAAGCCTTCATGGGGTCCTAAGCAGATTTTCACCATATACCACCACCTCAGCACCAGATGCTTCATCATTCAATAGGCTATTCCATTAGCATTATCTGCATTTGCCCAACAGTGCAGCAGTGTGCCAACAAGGAAAATAAATTAATAAAAGAATTGCTTTTACCTCTGTTAGACCATTTTGTTTCATTATTCAATTGTTTGATCCAATTAGATTTTTTTTATCATGATATCTTGGGGCTCTTGGGCGCCCCTAGCGGCTGCGTAATTCGAGTGTGTCTTGGGCCAGCTGTCATTGAAACAAATAGTTTGGGCTACGGTTTGTTCACGGCCATCGTGAGCAAAGGCCAGGTGATGCAAATTGCACAGCTTTAGAAATACTCTGGGCCCTATCTCACATCTATTTTCATGGCTTCCGCCGGCATCATTTAAATAGCAACACTGCTTGCGAATAGATCTACGCTGATGGGCTAGGTGGTCTCGAAATGAGGGGTGTTCAATTAAATTTCTGGTGTGTTGCTATGTATCTTGGCAAAGGAAAACACAGGTGCACCACTGACTGGAAACAACCTAGGCAGACGTCAACAGTCAGGCGTTCGTTGCTATCTTGGCAGTGAATTGTCAGATAGCCAAGCATTTTCTCTTAAAAATGACCCTCAAAATGTTGTTTAGACAATGACAGTTAACAACAACAACAACAACAACAACAACAACGGCGGTCAAGTTAAGGGTCTTGAAGACCAAGGAAACCTTCGCCGAGAACCGTTCATGGGATCGTTTCACTGCAACATCTAAACAAGCCCTGTGGACTGACCCCCCCACTCTTCCCCTGAAGTCATGTGAAAAGTGCACATTAAGCAAAGGTTTAATTAGAGGGTCTCTGATCCCCCGTGATCTTCCGGGGCCCCCTGTATCTTGCACCTTGCATGGTCTCTACTTGCTGTGTGGAAAAGGAGCCCTTTCGCCAGATTACCGCTTGGGTCAGTGCCACAGGTCTGACCGTGGGAGTGTGTTTGGAGAGCGAGGGGGGCAGGGCGGAGGGCGCAGTTAGAAGAGGCTCCTCTTACATCAGCAGAAAAGCACTGTCTCCATAGAGACTTGGCTGGCCTCTCGCCGCGGAACGAGGGCAGAGTCACTGACGAGCACGGGAATGTAGTATCATCGGTCCCTCTCCCAGCAGGCGGGCGGGCTCTAGTATTTACCCAACAAGTCCTGCAGCCTGCTCAGTGTTTAGAGGCGGCCCCTGTGGACGGAGCACCTGTGTTTAGAACACTGCGCAATTACAAAAAAAGTTTACGGGTCTGCATTCACTTTTGCTGGCTGCAAAATATAAAAAAATAAGAATAATTGCCACAGTTGCCACCCTCACCTCAGGTCACTTCATGGGGCAGAGCTCACTGTGGCAGAGCTCACCTAAACAGAGCATAAAGATACACAGTACTGTGAAACCACACGTAATTGATTGAATTCCCAGTCAGAAAAGCCCTTAGCAAAGCAATTACTGAAAACCATTCATGATGCTGAGGTCTGGACTCCGCAGTGTTCCGGGAACACCAGCATTTTTTAGTTTTAATGAGAGTCAGCGGCTGTGAGTGACGTGAAGTGGGCGAATAGAGCAATGTGATCAAGTTAAGCCCCGCCCAGCGTTATGCAAATGAGCATAAACCAATCAGAAAACAGGCCACGGGGGTCATGCCACCTGCCATCAGCGGCCGGAGCCTGGGAGAGCACAAGCAGCCTTGCTCTCTCTGGGTGGGTAGACGGCCTGCTGGCAATGGCGTCTGCTTTCCTAGGAGCGCATTGGTTACCCGGTCATGTTGCAACACACACACACACACACACACACACACACTCTTTTAAAAGTGATATTAAACGTTTTGTAGGATGTAGAATTCCGCGCCACAGTGGACACCGTACTGTCAGAGCCCCCCTTTTGGCAGATTAACGGATTCTCAGGCTGCGGGGTGTAAACGTGGGTAAGTGGTCTTCTCACAGTAGGAGGGTGGACGGAAACACGTGCGGATGCGTTCAGATCTGAAGCGAGAGTGAGGCTTCTCCTCGCTCAAAGATGAAAGCTTTAATTGCTGTTTATCTGATGCGCACAATGTTGGTGGTCTACCAGATCTTGCATGGCCGTTGGGGGTCCCATTTCCTTTGTCTTTTAATCAGTTTGTGAGCTCCAGTTTTGGAAACTCCCGTTTTCTTCTCAGTCTCTCTCATTTTTCTTTGACTTGCCTCTTTTCCATGCAAAGTGGATTATCTTATATATAAGCTGTAGTGGTCTCAGACGTTGGACCTCACTGTATCTCTCCTGATCAGTGGTGTAATGGCTGTTTTGACTGGAAATCAAATGGAGGGTGATCTTGGACTTCTCTGACTTCTTCTCTGCACCGTACAGGCTACAGAGGGGCCAGATGGACCTTCAGAAACGGGCCTGAGATGGGGCAGGGTGCTTCAGAGGAGAGGTGGCTGATTGTTTTCCTACCGGGAGATTTTATTTGCGCATAGTCCTCAGAGAAGGGCCAAAGCGACAACAGTTTCATTGTGCTTTGAACTCCTCTGGGAGTGAGAGCAAAGACAATGGAAGGGTCTCACCGCCGTGCCTCATTGTGGCCTGCTTTTATTGTAGAAGCTTCTCCCTGGGCCATTTGTTATTTGAGCAAGTAAAACAAGTGGAGCGTTTGGCTGAACGAGATTAAACTTTTGGCCGGACGTTCTGACAACTTCAGTTAGAATGCCACTGATTCAATTCAGGGTCGGGCAGAGTTGTTCAGAGTGGTCTGAAATGGAAACCAGGGTGGAACAATGTCTCCAACTATGCAAACTGACTATGAAAAACCACCAGTGAATCCAGGGGGTGTTTCTAGACTATTTGTTGTACAGGGGCACAGCTGCTTGCCTAATCATAGCATAACTAATAAAAAATATGACTTAATAATGTTCATTATTATTATTATTATTATTATTAATAATAATAATATTGCTTTTATAATATTAATTTACCTTTTACACATGCATGAGAAATTACATGTGAAATTGTGATATTTTTTTCCCTCATGCCTCAATTATTTATTTTTACTGGAGCATGTGCAGTAAATTGGAGTTGGTGGTTGTAAAATTCAGCTATTCTGAATAGTTGATGAACTGATCTTCACAAAGTGTAAAAGATAAAAGATGACATTTTATACAAAAGTGTTTTGTTTTTATTCTTTTATTGTTTTTGGAACAGTGAAGTTCCAGTGAACTTCTACCAAGCTCTTTGACCTTAATAAGCTTGTTAGATCTAGGCTTGTTCATCGTTACAACAGTAGAAAAGGCCTGGTTATGCAAATGTCAAAGCTTTATAAATACTCAACAAATCAGCAGCCTCCATGGACTCCTCTAAGCAGCTGGCCAGCACTCTGAAAATTCAAATAACTGATGCCCACAATACAGAAAAAGTCTATAAAAGGCTTGCTGGTAGGGCAAACTCCTCTGTGACTACAAAAGACCTCCAGAAACTCTGGAGGGGTGGCGCGCTGTTCTACTGTGCAGCAACACCTGCACAAATATGGAAAAGTCACCAGAAGAAAACCCCTTCTTTGTCCTCACAACAAAAGGAACATCTAAACAAGCCTTAATGCATTTAGAAAACAAGTCTTGCATACTAATGAAGTCAAAATACGTGTGGCCTCAATGAGCACAGATGTTCGGAGAGAAATCTGTTCGGAGTTTTAAGAAAGACCAGCTCTCCAGTTGTCATGCACAGGGCTGGATTGATCTTGCTTTGGGTTTGGTTTGCAGCCAGAGGAATGAGGAACGAGGAAGTGGTAGATAAGAGAATGGATTCAATTAAATATCAGCAAAAAAAAAGAGCCAAATGATCCTGAACACACCTCAAAAATCCACAATGGACTACCTCAAGAGGTACAAGCAGAAGGTGAAGCTGAAGACCTTCGAGGTTAAATTGTGCAGCTAAAGCCAAACGCTCCCGTTAAAACTATCGTAAACCAGCGTCTCAGGCATGATGCAATGCATTTGTAACCATTTTGTGGAATAACTTTGTGAGGTAGCTTTTAAAGCCATCTGGTTCCAATCACCTCAACTGGAAATGTCTCTGACTGCGTAAGTTCCTGTAGGACTGAACCTTTTGCATTATACCACTGACTTTGCTTGACTTTGCTTGCATCTGGAAAACTGCATTATGCAGCAACATAACCACATTGAATGAAAGTTGAATCTCCCCCTTGATAGTCCGGCTAGTCCAGCGGCCCTCTGAGGATGAATTTCTTCATTAAGCAAGAGCCAGTTCCAGGTTTCCTGAACCAACTTTCAGATAGCTGACGTTTTTGGCACCAAGAAAGCATGCATGGTTTTAAGCCTCTCTCATGACCAGGGCCCTAATTGGTATCATGACATGAGGCCTGTGAACACAATGGGTGGGCAGCATTTTACCTTAACATTGATGTCAACCCCGAGTCAAAGTTGAGTTGGCATAATCCTGAGTGAATGTAAATCCTATTCAAACGATACCATGCTCACCCATGGGAAAAGATATATGGGGAGGGGAGCACGCTCAGGCTTTGAGAAGAGTACTGGAGGAGCAGGAATTCCACAGATGACTGCATGTTTGGGACCATGTGCTGAGCGTATTTTGTTTTGTCTGCCTGGGGGTCTGCAGCCAGTGTTGTGTTGTGTTTTTTCAGTGGCTGTAGTGGTGGTGTTGTTGTAAGGACTTTTATGAGTTTGTCCCACCTGCTTGCGGCCATGGGGGGCAAACAGGTGGGCAGAAGGAGCACTTGGGCGAAGCAGAAGGGGCTGAAGATCACTCTGTAAATGAAAGCTATGATGAATGACTTGAACCGGACTGTGTGTGTACCATCATTTTTTCACATTTTCAACATAATTTAAAGCGGTAGTCCTTACGAATTTTTAATGTTTCATTTAAAATGATTTGAGGGATTTAGCCAGGTACGTTTCTTTCAGGTTCTTTTGTCCCACAACCCCCTACCAGAACTCCTAACACTCACACATCTTAAAACGATCAGAAATCAATGTTTCAGGCATCACATCGCGTATGTCTGTGAGGTGGCTTTGCAAGGAAGCCATTGAACACTTTCACATCATACGCTAAATCCAGTTTGAAATCTGAAGTTGGTTTCTTTTAGTTTTGCACTGGAGCCACAAGGCTAACGTACATAACAAAACACAAGATGCTCATAGCTACCGTTTAGCATAGCGCAAACCTTGTGCTTAAATCACCACACTTTTCTCGGTCGCGTGCCGTCGCTAAATCATCTCTAATTGAGTTGCTTATGTGATCCTCTGGCTCCAATCCATGACTCCAAAGAGGACTGCTAATACAGTGTTTAGCTATTTAGTTATGCCTATGCCCGTACCTGCTAATGTTTCCAATAACGTAGAACTTTTCCCATCCTAATTTCGTACTGAGGGTTTCATGATATCCTTTACATGAGGACTCACATTTGGGCCAGTTTTCACAAGCTACCATAATGTACTCTGATGAATTAGCACGTAGGGTGTGCTCATTAAATGCCCGTTGACGAGAGCACTGATCGCTGTAAACGCTTTTCACTACTGTTAAACTGTTACACAAAGGCTGAGAGGGAGATGAGGCCGACCAGCGCTGGTGCCAAAGCTAATAAATTACATACGATTGAACTGGAGGGGAGCAGCCAGCCTTTTAAAGCTATTAAAGGCAGGCAGCATGAAGTCCTAATTACAGGGACTTAGCACTGGCCTGTGCTGCACTCCCGCGGTGACGGTCAGGAGTTAGAGCCTGTTCCTCCCCGCTGGGCCGGAGGAAAGGGAATAGACTGACCCAGTCACGGCACCGCCAGGCGCCCCGGGTCAAAGCAGTCGGATACCAACCTGAAGGCTAATGTGAGGAATGGGAAGCTGGTTTGTTTACGTCCACTACATTTGTATCAGTAGGACTTCCCATGTGAAAGCGTGAAGGTTCTCGCTAGCAGTTTTGGAGCAGTCTAGAACAGAGGGAGAGGGTCCAGTCATGTCCAGTCATTATCTTGTTTCCAAGGGAGGGGTAGGTGTCCACTAGCAATGACCTCATCATCTGGCCAGCCTGAGTGTGGTCACCTAGTGGGCGATTCTCCTGGAAAAATGGGTGTGCTGTTATTTGAACAGAAAGCTTTGAAAGACTGTTGGGGCTACAGATTCTATTCTCAAATATTATATTAAAAACTCATCATCATCATCATCATCATCATCGTCGTCCCTCGTTTTTGGAAACTCAGCATTGAGGTACTTCAGCTTGTGTTCTTATGCAGTTGATGTACCTGATGGATTTAACATATTGAAAATAGAAGTTTTAATAACTGAATAATAAACGTAGAGTTTAAGGGGTTGAGGAGGTTGAGGAGATGGGGTTCTCACACTTGCCTTTCCATAATCAATCACCAATTATTTTTATGATGTTCAACTACTTTTTAAACACCACAGCAGTGGACACACCCGAGTCAGATACACAGTCCTGAAAAAGGTTGGCCTTGGCAAGACTGCAAATTTCTCACAATGGTCCCAGTCCCTCACACTTTACAGATGTTGTTCAGAAGTTAAATGGTTGTGGGAAAAAAAAAAGGAAGGAACTCCAACAAAACTGAGGAAATGATCAACACCTCCGACATCAGGCCTTTCCTGTCTTTGCAAAAGTTTTGTTCCCGGTAGCTAAAAGCTTGCTAGTTCACATCCCCAATCAGTGTCCGACCAGGAGGGAAGTCTTCTTACACCCTTTGAAATACCGTTATCTGTTGGCACAGCACTGCCTGAGTATTAACTCCATGGTACTTTGGTCTTTGGTCTTGCTCCTGGGTGAACCGTAGTATGGGAAAACTTTCAAAGGGTTTGTTATTTGAGCGTGACGTGGTTGCGGAGGGTTGGGGCTGAACTTGAAATTGCTCATTACACTAGCTGAGGTCAACCTGATTTATTTAATGTTTTTTTTTTTTTTTTTTTTTTTTTTTTTTTTTTTTAAGCTTTCTGCATAATTTGATTATTAAGATGGAAACAAAGTCAGTCACAGTGTGTTTGGTGTAAAATGGTTCACTGTAGAGAAACCCCATCAACCCAGCTTTGGTGAGAGGAACCAGGGGTCATGATGTGTTCAATGCAAATGCCATTTTGTTTACTACTCAAAACCACTGGAGAATGTATATATGCCTTCTTATGTGTTATACAGAATGCTAATGATGCTAAAGAAATCCAAAAAGGTTGCTTTGGGGACTATTTTTCCTCACAACACCGTGCAACACCCTGCAGCAGCCAGCATGCTACTGGTTATCCAGCCGAGTTGTTGCCAGCCCCCACTGATCTTGTACAAGGTTACCTTGATAGCAGATAGCAAGTGTACTATAACTAGCTTTACCTGTTGGTATCAACTTTACATTCCAGTGTAGCAACAGCAATATTATATAGTTGAACTTGCTAATATGTGATTTACATTTAATAAATAAAGTTAAACAGGGACGCTTTAACAAGATAAAAACATTAAGAATGATCAGTAAATATGTTTCGATAATTTTAAATCTGGTATAAGTTACGGGACGGTCAGGGAGCAGACCCAAGTGCAGAGAGGAAAGCCTGTAAGGTCAGGCCTTAATGTGTGATGAACAGATGTGGTTAATGTGACTGTGGGTGCTTTTGTGTACTTGTTGGAGAACAGTTGCTCCCAGCTGGGTTTGAACCAACAACCCTGGTAATGGAGGTCCAATGCCTTACCACACCACTGCGCCACCAGCAAGCACAGGCAATTGGTGGAGCTGCAACCCTTAAAACAATGAAATAAAAAAGGCGGGAAACCCAAACAAAGGAGATGCCAAGATGGCGTAGCTCAGACTAAGGACAGTTAGTTGTAAAACAACTAAAGGAAATCAAATAAATGCCCCTCTCTCTGAAGAGGGAGCTGGTGGATGCAGCTCTTTAAACAAAGGAACGGAGGATCAAGGCTTCCCTCACTATAACATTAGCCTACTGACTCTTTTTACTATTGCGCTGATTGAGTCTTGAGCTGTGAACTCTTCAGCTCTTCTCTCTCACAACTCTTACTTTTCTACTTTTTTCCTCTTTAAAGTCCTTTTTTTAACTTCCTTTTTTTTTTTTTTTTTTTTTCTTTCTTCCTCTCCCCACTTCTGTGTACCGTACCGGTCACCCCTCTACAAAGGTGCGACAGAGAAGTGCCGTTTGTCACATCCTTAAATGCTGTGCCCACCAGGTGCATCTGGTTTGTACTGATTACCCCTTGGATCTCTGGGGATTGGAGTTCCCTTGGGTAACCATGCCTCGCCGCTGTCGCCCTCTGCTGGTAGGTGGCGGCAGACACTGACCCCTTACACAAGTAATCACGTACACGGTTTTAACCAATGGAACAGTCGGGGGGGAAGGGATGTGTCACGACACCATAAACCAACGCGGCCGGGCAGTTATTTCCAGCCATGGGGGCCAGCCAGGCTTGAATCTCTATGAATGAGGAGAGACCAACATACTCGATTAAATCTGTCATAAACCTCATAAATAGTTAGTAGTGTTTGGCTTAATAATGCCCAAAAAACGCAGATCTCACATCAAAGGGGAGGGTTTGGGGGTTTTCTTCGAAGGCGGGACCAACAAGCTGATTGGCTCATTTTGTTGGGACTTTATACGTAAACAGACGGCAAAAAAAAATAGGGTTTCATTCCGAGGTAAATATAAGGGTTGTAAATCTGGGATTTTTACGCTACAACCAAGGGAATATATATTTTTTCCAACAAAGAACAATGTAAAAAACTCAATAAATGCAGTAACGTAAAAAAAATTTTATTTATTTTACCCTACTATGCACATATGTTTGGAAATGCCTTTTTTATACAATTAGCACATATTCTACGATTTCAATTAATACTGCTGTTGTTTGGTGGAAGAGAGGATATTCTATTATACCTTCAATCCGATAAACACTTTTATTCCTTCACTTCACAACAAATCGAAAATGAATCCGAAATGTAGACTTAGAGCTGCCACTAAAAGTAAATGAATGGTCTCTAAATGTCAGTCTGTGCCTCAAAATGTCGTAACATCCCCTTTGTTGATCATCATGCATGCCACAGTTGCTTCAGCCTTGAAAACTGTTCGCAGGGGCCCCCATGAGGCAGCACTTCATTTTCGGACAAAGTCAAGGCTTAAATCATTGAAACAGGACCAAAGCCCCTTAGCCCTCGGCTGTAACCCCACCTACTGTAAATCACACGCTTATATAGTGCTCTCAGTCAGCTCTGTCTGCAAGTGGCTGCTCTGGGGCCTTCAGAACAAAGGCTCTACGGCAGCTCTGTGTATTCTCCCCCAGCAGCGGCAATGTCTGGACGGTCGGCCACGTTATTAAATCCACCACCGGCAGCGCTACCTGGAGGGCCCGTGCATTCGTGTCGCTCCAGTGCTGGGGGGGATGGCAGGCCGGGAGCCGTGACAGCGCACTTTCATTTCGGCCTGCTTGTATAATAACAGAACGCAATAAAACTGTCTGGCCCCACGTCTGGCTCCAGCCAGACCGCTTTTATTGACCCAAAAATTCAGGGCCCGGAGATTATTTGAAGGGGGAAATGTCACGCTCAGAATAGAACTTTGTACTCGGGGTCAAAACGTTGAACACCATTAAGCAGGCGCTGGACAAGCGTGAGTCACTAATTACACAGCAGATAAGCCTGACGTGTCTTAATGAGAAACTGGGCGAAACGTAGGCTCTTGTGACGCTGCCGGGGGGGGGGGGGGGGGGGGGGGGGGTGTTGAGGGGCAAAGGCCGTCCCAGCTGGATGTTTTTTGTGTTTATCTTGGCAGACGCAAATTTTTATGGGGGATGGCAGTGCGATTTGGTTATCTCTTAAAAACTTTATGGCATCATTTTGGTTTCCCGTTGCCGGTTGCTGGGAGTCCTGGAGAAAACTCCAAGCTCCAAATGGAAGCTGGAGGAGATGGGAATGCCAGGCCTTCCCACTGTGGCAGTCTGTCATTTCGCAAAGACTGAGGCGAGAAGGTTCTTTTTCTTTTTTACATTGCAATGTGTCGGGCGCCACAATTACAAATTCTCAACAGAGGGTAGACCACAGCTCTCATTCCACGACATCTTGTTTTTCCTCTGCAGGACTGCATCAGAAGGCAGAATCAGGTGTCAAGAACTTATAAGATCTTGCAGTTCTTGCTTTACTTATTATGAAGAACAATTTTGCTGATAGATGTGGATCATATGAGCTCACTGGACAAAAAATTAGTCCCTGACATCCAGTGCTTGGAGACATGCATTAAAAATAAATATCCTGATACTGATTGTCATGTTATCCAATGGATTACTATATTGAGTACTTTTCTGAAAACTGAAAAAGTCATGGGGTATTACTATGTAGACTGATTGTGTAGCAGCTTTCCTCAGGAGATGACTTGGGAACCTCCATACTTGATGGCGATGGTAAAAAGCAGATCTGTACCACTTTGAGTACGGCTCGGCTCGACACGCCATCCTTTACGATCCACGGAAGACAAGCATCTTCTGTCCTGCACTGAAGTGATGTAACGAACTCCCCCTGGGTATCCGAACATCGGAGTCACTCGCTGTCCTTAAGCGCAGACTGAAGACCCGCCTCTTCCAAGAGTCCTCAGGTGAAGAGAAGAGTACTTGGGCAAAGTGCAGTGTATGTTGAGCATTGTGTATCTAGGTCTCCAGACTGACTTCTGTATTAAGTAGTATCTAAGCTTAGAGGGATCTTTTGGATCCTAGTCTATACAAACTAGCTGAGGATATTTTCTTAGTAATCAGTGAAGCACTTTTGTAAGTCGCTCTGGCAAAGAGCGTCTGCTAAATGCCTTAAATGTAAATGTGAACATGAACAGGAACGTTCACACTTGTATACGCTGTGAGGTGAGTTAGAGTTCGAGTGAGGCCTGAAAGTGGGTGCCAGATGGATGGGGCGCTCCATTTCCAAAATCGTCTGGGCAGTAATGGGAATACGTCATAGAAGGCATGGCCGCCCACAGTTGCTTCTTGCTGTAATTCTTACCTGACAAAAATTGGTGCGGCCATTAAGGCAAAGTAGTATTTTTTCAGTATTACCTATTCCTTCTTTTTTTTTTTTTTTTTTATTACTGATCATGGGGACAGTCAGTGCTCTAATGTATGCATGAAACCACCATGACTAATTTCTCGTAATTAACCTCAGCCCATTAAGGATATCGATTGAGCTCTCAAATGGGATCCGCTGCGGCTGGTGTGCACAGGCCTGGGCCCAGAGCGGTGTAAAGAAATCTGTTCTCCACAAACTGCTGGACAGCAGTCATTAGAACACTGCTTACATGAAAACACAGGAAACCAGGAAATCTTGGAACGCCTTCAAGGTGCCAAATAGCACCAAAGCTGCGCATTATTCGCAGGTCAGAAACAGTGGCAGATGGGAGGTGTTCAGGACTTTTGGAAATATTCCTTAATCCCAGTCAGTATTAGTAGGCAATGTGAGTGAGCTTGTCAGATATGATCATGGTCCATATTCAGAGGCTCCATGAATAATGCTGTGCTTGCGATACTACTAGATGTCGTCACGGTTTTGTCTTGAACACACAGCACTTCACATTTATGAAAAGAATTCCCCTTAGCCCTTGATTTTGTAATTTTGCGTTGAAGAATCTTGCTAACATGGCTAACAAGGCTTCTACTGTTTTAGCCTCAACGCTAAAGAGGCTAAGGTGAGGGGAAAATTGTGAAAATCTGATGAAACGTTGGTGAACATGGACTTTCAAATGCAGACTGAAGACCCTCCTCCTCCAAGAGTACTCAGGTGAAGAGAAGAGTATTTGGGCAAAGTGCAGTGTATGTTGAGCATTGTGTATCTAGGTCTCCAGACTGACTTCTGTATTTAGTAATATCTAAGCTTAGAGTGGTCTTCTGGAAGGGTATTTTTTTTGAGTAAACAGTGAAGCACTTTTGTAAGTTGCTCTGGCGAAGAACTCTGTTAAATGCCTTAAATATAAATGTGAAACATTGTGGAATTGTGGAAATCTGATGAAACATTGGTGAACACTGACTTTTTAAATTGCAAAAAACCTTCAGTTTTCATGTTAGCCCCCTCTGAACAGAACTTACCGCGTTTATTGTGAGAAAAAGTCACAATGCAGGAGCACAAATCTTGCGAAGTGGGACTGCAAAACAGGTCGAAAATAAAGATTTGAAAAAATGTCGTAGTTGTCAGGTAGCTTGCCGTCAGCAGCAAAGTGAAGGTAGCCGTCGTCTTGCTAAAATTAATCAAACAGATTATTAAATTAAACAGATTAGCTTGATAATTATGCTAACTAGCTACTGCAGTGTAGTCTTTCCATTTTTCACTCGTTTTTCAGCGAGAACTTTAGGTTATTTAATTATAAGTCAGAGTAATCAGCACAACCACTAGCAACCATATGTGAGCGTAGCTCAAATCCAGCAATTGCTTACTCAGCGTTAGCTTATCAGAAACTCTCAGTAACTCTGCTCAGTTCTCCCTCAGATTTGCTCAAACATATGAAATCAGAGGTCTTGGTGGCAAACACAGATTTGTAATCAACTGGAATGTGAACTGTAACGCCTCCACAAGTCAGATTTCCTACTCGGAAAGCCGTGAGAGCCTCACCGATCCAGAGATCAAAATCCAAGATGACCACACTGCACATCAACAGTGGTGAAAGCAGTAGTGTTATACCATTTATTAGCACTTCTGTCCATTTGTGTCTCATAAAATCATTAAGATGAGATAAGATAAGATAAGATAAGATAATCCTTTATTAGTCCCACAGTGGGGAAATTCTCAGTGTCACAGCAGAAAAAAGGGATAGCACTGAGATGCAAATCGTAGATAAATTACCACCATATACACAATATAAATAATAGTATATTATTTAAAATACAATATAATTAGTAAAAAGCAATAACAATATTATTTACAGGTAATTGCAAATGACTCTTAATTGCACATTTGGGATGGGGGGGCATTCCCTGAACATGTGTGTGTAGTTTAAGTGTGTGTGTGTATGTGGTCCGCTGGGAGCAGTGCTGGTTGTGGAGTCTGACGGCAGCGTGTGGGGTGAAGCAGCCTGTCACTAAAGGAGCTGCCCAGTGCTGCCAGAGTCTCATGCATGGGGTGGGAGCTGTTCTTCAGCATGGATGCCAGCTTGGTGGTCATCCTCCTGTCTCCCACCACCTGCACTGGGTCTAAGAAGCATCCCAGGACAGAGCCGGCCCTCTTTATGAGCTTATTCAGTCTCTGCACAATTATCGGAATGTTTCACTGTCAACTCGGCTAAGACGTCGTTCCCAGCTCAGACACTCGAAGATGCTTCATTCAGTCTCCGGTCTAATCCCCGGCCTAAAACGAAAAAGGGGGCGTCATAGTTATTGCAGCTTATGCAAATTCTGGACATTAACGATGTTGCTTTTCTTTCCTGGCCAGTTTCTACGTTGCCTTTTATACCCAGCATGCCCTTTCTGACCTTTACGGTTGACTTTGGAGTCATTAAACTTGGATCAATAATGCAAATGACTTGACAAAACACTTGCAGCAATGCAGCGCAGTGCAGCGTTCCACCCAAGCAGTCTTTTCTCACGCATAATTACACTGATGGCTTGCGTGGGAAATGGCCTGCAGTTTATTATATATATACGAAATGGAAAGACTGTGGGTAAAATTAGGGGTGATTTTTTTTTTTTTTTTACTTCACCTACTTGCTGCCTCGCTAGTGTTTGCTGCAGTGCTTGCTTGTGTTCTTCAGCCAGTTCTTGTGCACAGCTCTTGCCCGTAGATGGCACTCTTGAACTGAGATCAGCCCAGTTGGTTATTCACGGTCCCTGTGGCTCGATGGAACAGCAACAACCATTGTGATTCCCTCTCAGGAAAGTTTCTTTTCTCAATAATAGTTTTCTCAATAAGAGCTAAAAATCACCCAATCTGAGCGTCCTTGCTGAAATATGAGACGTGTGTATGGCCAGGCCGGACGAAGTGCTGACTATGGATTTGAGATGTCCTCTGGGGAGGGCAGGATTAAAGATCATTTGCTGTCGGCCTACCAGGAGAAAGCGCTTATGTATGATTCAGCTCATAAAAAAATTTATTGATTTGCGACTCCTCCTCGACTCCTTGTCCTCTTGGGTTGCATATGAATTCTCTGTTGTCAGCATCACATAATAATGAGAGGAATTCCTGTTTTCCCCGAATTTAATCACAACTGCAGCAATACTATCAACGTGTTCATCATTCTTGTTGACTGATAATCCTCAATTTCCAACTTTCACGTCATTAACGCCATTTAAGCAGATACACAAACCATATCTGTGCACTTTGTAGGCTTGCAAACATTTTCAGCAACCCTCTTAGCCTATTAATCAGTAGTAAGAGACCACCATAGGACCACCTCTGACCAGATATTACTTTGGTGTCACTGGTACAAGCACTGCTGAGAGTTTTAGGACCTATAAGACCTATAGACCCCATACAGGCAGGTTGGTTGACACTTGTACACCACAATTTTGAAATAGTGCCACAGATTCTCAATTGGTTTGAGATCTGAGCTCCTTGTTGTCCTAGCCAACATGCTCATGTGGGGCTCACATGGGTGGAGCATGAGTGGGTTTGTACATGTGTTGACTCAAATGGGCCCCTTCATTACAGCCCACCTCAATCTCCCATGGGTCCCATCTTTGCACCACCCAACCCAGATGGGTCCCATGTTTAACTGTTTAACCCTTTCTGGTCCCATCACTGTCCCTGGTTGTCTTGCCTGTGGTGGGCCAACATGGAACCCGTAAACAAAACCTTCTGCTTCCCAGTTGGGCTAGCCGCACAGGCCCCACATGGGCATGTTAGCTGAGGGTACCTGAGATCACTGTCCTGTTGATAAGTGACGTTTCTCACAAGCTTTAGTTTAGTTTACTTTAGCTTAGCATCTACCTGCATTTTTCCCCATCCAGCCTTCAATTACAACAAAATTCCCAGTCCCCAATAGGGAAAAGAATCCTAACAACATGGTGCTGCCACCGTCTGACCTTATCTCACATCTTAGATACATCCTTCTGGTGCAATTGTAGCGAGATGACAAGCATTATAACACTGTACAACATGTCAAACCTTCAGGTGGGTGAGCTACATAAGCAGAGGACCACTTCAGGTTTTACTTCTGTCAGACAAGAACAGAAGGCTGAGGCTGCAGTGGGCACAGACTCCCCAAAACTGGACAGTTGTAGACTGGACGGGCGTAGCCTGCTCTGACGAATCTCGATTTCTGCCGAAGCACAAGGATGGGAGCCTGGAAAGCATAGCAATAGCAAGTAAGCAATCAGATGCATTTGTTTATTTGTATTTCAGAGCCGCTCAACGTCTTAAGATCCTAGTTACGCCAATGCTCATAGGTGGTAGACACTTTGCTCATTCTTTTCCAGTGCACAGTTTGTGTTAGTCATCCTCTAAACCCTTCATCAGTGGTCAGTGTCTAACCACAGGGCCACTGTTGGCTGGATATTTATGGTTATTCTGAAACCAGCGGCGAGATGTTTAAAAATACCGGCTACGCTGCTGTGCCATGACTCTACCACACTGAGAATAGTGCACCACCCAAATAATGTCTAATCAGTGGTAGTCCTATGGTGGGGCCATTTCCCCATCAGATATGCTTCAGTCAGTAACGGTAAACCTACAATGTACACATCTCTAAAACATCAGGCTGGTCCTGTGGGGTGTTACCAGTGTGCAGTGGTCAGTACCTTCTAAAAGTGCTCTTCAAGGAAGACCGAAAGCTCTTTGATGCAAACCCTAGCCCGTCTGGACAGGACTTAAAGAGTCTGCTGCTGATGTCTTAGAGCCAGATACCACAGGACACCTTCAGAGGTCTTGTGGAGTCCATACCTCGACGGGTCAGAGCTGTTTTGGCAACACGAGGGGAACCTACACTATCTAGGGCTGGTGGTTTTAATGTTGTGCTGATTGCTCACATGGTCTTTGTTAACAACAGGCCTGGCCACGTGTTTGACTCAAACTAGCTGGCTAGCTGTTAGAGCTGCTAGAGCTTGGTCGTGACAAGAATGTTCTGCCGATAGCTCTCGGCCGAGATGTAGGTGGACTCCTCTGTGTTGCACATCAGCGGAGGCCGGCACGGCCAAGGCTTCCCTCTACGCTCTGGAGAGGGTTTTATGGCAGAGAATGGAGAGGCCTTAGCCAGACCTGGTGAGCAATACCTTGGCTCCTTCGCTGCTCTGAACACCCACCACCGGACCATCTGCTGTACAGCTGGCAGAATGCCAGCTCGTCATGGATAGATGTAAATATGGCCTTCGCTGGTGCCTCCTGTGAAAGGTGGAGTCCTGTTAAAAGATATGCTGGTGTAGGTTGTGCAGGCACATTTCTTGAGATGCAGGCTGAACTCCAGGGTTAAAGGAACCATAGAATGCCTGTATTAAGTATTTAACGTTGTTGTTGTTGGATGTATAAACAGAAAGAATGAGACTTTGGGGGAGAGACCCAAACCCAAACCCAGCCAACATGCTCATGTGGGGCTCTGGGTGGAACCTGGGTTAGGTGTTGTCATTGGGAGTCAACCAAACCCCTTCTGGTCCCATCACTGACCCTGGTGGGCATTCATATGTGGGGCCAACCTGGAAAGCTACCGGTTCCCATACAGGCCCCACATGGACATGTTAGCTAGGAAGGATCTGTATACCGCTGTTGGACTCTAGCTAGCTTGGAGGTAGTCAGTTAGGGCCACCATGTCTGTTCTTCATGACTCTAAAGATTTGATTTGTGATCTGGTGGAGCATTCTGGCTACTCTTGCAGTACAAGAGGTTCTTAAGAATCAGTACATTAGGCCAGAGAGAGTGGTCCAGTGGAATTAGGTGCGGTCACTGTAACCACGAGGGACGCCAGTTTGAATTCCAGCCACGCCGGCTAGCCATCGGCAGCCAGGGCCTTGCTTTCTCCAGGGTAAGTAGATAGCACTTTCTTTCCACATCACTGCAATATCAGTGCAATACTGCAGAGCACTGGAGTCTGCTGGGTGATGCATCAGAGCCAGGTATATGCCATTTTCCTCCGAGGTTGGCGGTTGGGAGGAAGGGAACTGCCACTTCATATGTTTTAATCTGTATATCTTCACCCTCAATCAGATATATTGGCCAGGAAGTGGTTAATCTCGCCTTGTTTTCAGAGCATCGTTCCACCTTGACGTCCACTTGCGTGTACTGGGACAGTGAAGATCACATGCACTTGCACTGATGCACATGCACTGATGAGCAGATGATGGTGATGGTGGTTTGATTGTGCACAAGCCGAAGTTTATACCTCAGCACTGGCACAACAGGAACCCTGAGGTTAGTTGGCTCACATTCTTCCTGTTTACCAGGGGTAGCTGGCAGACTGCGGAGTGTGTATGTGTGAATGTACTTGCACATGCAGGCGCTAGTATGCTAAGAGTATGTGTACAGTTAGTGTACAGTAGGGTCCAGAGTTCTTTTTTTTTATTCATTATACCTATGATGAGTAAACTCGGGTCTGCAGTCGTGCCCTTTCTAGATAAATTGAAATAATACTGAGGCTTTAAGACCTTTGTTTTAAGTCTTATGTCTCCCACCGAGGCTTGTTTTCAGACGACTCTCAGGTGAAGGCCATGCCAACTTGACTGGCTACGACCTGTGCCCACTGCAGCCTCAGCTTTCTGTTCTTGGCTGACAGAATTGCAACCCAACGTGCATTTCTGCTCAGCGTAATTGCAAAGAGTAGCTTCCTGTCAGCTCTAATCAGTCTGGCCATTCTCTACTGACCTCGCTCATGACCTTTCTGGAGACTGTTGTGCTGAAGATCCCATTAGATCATCAGCATGTCTAGAAATGCTCGAACCTGACCTTCTGACATCAACAATCACACAACGCTCAAAATCATAGAGATGGTTGATGGTTGATGTATACATCACTGCTTAGATAACTGCATGATTGTGGAGGTGTGAGTGTATCTATCTATCTATCTATATATATATATATATATATATATATATATATATATATATATACACTAGATGGGCATAAGTATTGGGACAGTATTGTTTATTCCTAAATCAGGGATATCTAAAAAGAGGGTTTTTTTGAGTACTTTTATCATAGAGAGACACTAAATTGACATAAGTATTGGGACACCTGCTCATTCATTGTTTATTCCTAAATCAAGGATATCTAAAAAAAAAATACAATAAAAAGGTTTTTTTGAGTACTTTTATCATAGACACTAGATGGACATAAGTATTGGGACACCTGCTTATTCATTGTTTATTCCTAAATCAAGGATATCTTAAAAAAAAAAAAAAGGTTTTTTTTGAGTACTTTTATCATAGAGAGACACTAGATGGACATAAGTATTGGGACACCTGCTTATTCATTGTTTATTTCTAAATCAAGGATATCTAAAAAAAAAAAAAAAAAGGGGGGGGGGGGTTTGAGTACTTTTACCATAGAGAGACACTAGATGGACATAAGTATTGGGACACCTGCTCATTTATTGTTTATTCCTAAATCAAGGATATCTAAAAAGAGTTTTTTGTGTACTTTGAGTACTTTTTAGTACTTTTCATACAATCATAGAGATTCTGATGGTTGATGTATACATCACTATTTAGATTAGATTATTTTAGATTATTTAGATTAGAACTGCATGAATGTGGAGGTGTGAGTGTATCTTTAATATATACACTAGATAGACATAAGTGTTGGGACACCTGCTTATTCATTGTTTATTCCTAAATCAAGGATAGCTAAACAGAGTTTTTTTTAGTTCTTTTGTCTCTACTGTCCAGGGCAGGAGGCTTTCTAGTAGATTTTTGGAGAAACATTGCTGTGAGGATTTGACTGCATTCAGCAACAAGAGTGTACGTGCGTTCAGGCTGTTGAATGATCACCACCTCACCACCTCATCCCCAACTCAATGCTATCCCCAACTAAGCTAATGCTTAGGCCTGGTGCCAATAGGTTTATGCTTATCTGCTTCAGAAAGTCCTATTCTAGTGGCAGTGCTTCTCTGCAGGGACTGGACATTACTATGGTCTAGAAATTGAACACATTTATCATTTGTGGGTTTTCCTAATAAAGCATTGCAAGCTTGAACAGTCTGGAAACAAAAGACTTTTAAGGCTGTTTGTCGAATCACTCACTGCTGATTCACCTTTAATGCGCCTGTTGCCGTTTCCACTTCCATTTGAAGTAAGAAACTGAGAAACCTCAAAAACATAGCCTCTAGCCGTAGAGCTAAACCCCTCTCAGATTAATCGTTGAGTGAGTCAGGCTGCCGTTGGAAACCTCAGGCTTCATTTCTGCACTCCACCAACCGATGACTCAACAGTTTCTCCCTTCGAAGTCCCTCAGACGTTACACCTCATTCGCTGGAACTGAAATAAGCTCTCTGTAGAAGATGAGGATTGATGGGGTCTGTCCAGCCCTTAACTAAAACTAAGCCCAAGTGCACTTCATCTGCTCTAAGGTGAACAGAGGCAAGTGCGATTGAATACACTGTTCTTTTGTTGTTGTTAATGCAGATCTGATTTAACCAGACTGCTGCTAAACGTATAGTATAATAATAGAATAAGAATATGTGTATTAAGTTATACACATTCTGTAAATGCATTTACACATATGATATGAGGTATTCACATGAATAGACCCATGAATTAAAAAGGCAACAATGACCGATCGCTTGATAAATATTGAATCAGAGATGTTCATACGCCGCTTCAGGTGAGGCCCAAGTCGTGTCTCCAGGTTCTGGGGTGCTTACATCTTTGGGGTTGAGGGGGCTGGGAGTCAGAGCCTGGTCTCGAGTCTTCGGGGTGTGAGTTTGAGTCCAGTCTTGAGACTTTTGGGTGCAAGTTCAAGTTGGCTCTTGAATCTTCAGGGTGCAAGTCTTGGGTTGCATGTAGGAGTCGAGTCTCAAGGCTTTGGGTAGCAAGGCAGAGTATGAGTCCAAGTTAAGTCGTGGTTGGTGTGGCGCAACAGATAACACCACTACCTGCCAGTGAGCTACCACACCATGTGGGAGACTGGGGTTCAATTCCTGGTTTGGGTGACTATGCTGCGCTACACCAATAAGAGTCCTTGGGCAACACTCCTAATACTATGTTGGCCCTCCTCTGTAATACAATTAACCTTGTAAGTCGCTCTGGATAAGAGCGTCAGCTAAATGCCATGAATGTAAATGTGAGTCTTTGAAGTGCTTGTATGAGGCTGACTCTTTGATCTTTGAGGTATAAGTCTGAGTCAAGTCCAGAGTTTTTGGGTTGCGTGTATGAGCCGTGTCTCAAGGCTTTGGGTAGTCTCTTGAGTCCTTAGGGTGAGAGTCCAGGTTAAGTCTCGAGATTTTAACATGCAAGTCAGTTTGGATTTGAGTCTCTGGAGTGTGAGTTATGTCTTGAACTAGTCTTTTAACTGTTGTTTAATGAATTAGGAATATATCCAACCCTCTTTTAAGCAGTCCAGGAACTACAGTGGACAGAAGGAAACCTTAAACCACTTAAAAGGGGAACCCTTCCTCCTTTGGTCGACGGCAAGCAGCACAACACATTACAGAGACAGGAATAACTGGAGATAATAGTGAGAAAGAGCTACAGCAAATGTGTCATTAAGTCATGGATTAGGATAAAGCGAGTGAGTGAGTGTGTGAGTGAGTGTGGGACATATGTTCAGTGTTCATGTAAAATTCAGTGATTTGAAAGACCTTGCGACCTCCAGACTATAGTGGCTTGCAATAGCCCCCTTAGACGTCAACATTGATGAATAATAAAATTCAGCAGGTGGCATCAGAGCTCACAAAGCCAAGGTACATTCAGGTTTCTATTCTAGAGCTCCTTTAAGGGCTGGTTTCCCAGAAGAGGATTAAGCCTAGTCAGTAGCTCTGTCCCAGTACTTGCATTTGCATTGCAGCTTAGTTGTGCAAAGCTGTAGGGTGTCCCGTTCTCAAAATCATCTCCAACATGGGTGCTCATGAGCACATGATGCACCCCTCCTGCAAATCTGCAGTCCACATCTTCATGCATCAGGCTTTTTACACCAGTGAGCTAACACACACAGTACCTGGAGAGGGGGTTAAGGGCGTTGCTTCAGGGCCCAACAGTGGAACCTGGGTATCGAACCCACAATGCTGTTATCAATAGCCAAGTGCTCTAAGCCACTATGCGACCACTGAACTAGTTCATGTAGGCTGCATAACTGTTTCTAACTAATAAGACATCCTGCTGGTGATTAAATAGTAGTAAGAAACATCTAATGAAGCTGAGAAGATGTAATGCTGAGTAATGGAGAAGATCTGAGGTTGAGCTGTATAGATAAATGTGGGCTGACCTTATTAGTAATGGGCTACAACTGCTATTATACCTCTCTTCTAACCTCAACCTTAAATACCAAAATGTGAAGTGGGGGTGGGTTTGGTCTTGAGTGGTTGATCTTATTATCATTTTGGGGTTCCACCTCAAATCCAATTTAGTCCCAATAAAAAAAGAAAATGTATGTTGTTAAAAGTAATGAATAGCAAAAAGGAGGTGACAAAAAGCTCTGTGGGTTTTACAGTGCTGGCCTCCACTGGGGTTTGGGGTTTTGAATGCACACACACACACAGGCACACACACACACCCATACCTCATACATCTAACCTATTAAAGCACTGCAGCATCACATCTTCCCTCATTAAATGCCTTCATCATGGCTTTGCTAATTTTGCTTCTGTTAGGGATTTTCTTAAATCTCGGTCAGGGAATGGAAAGTCAAGGTAAGCTGACTGGTTCATTGGTTTTTAAGGTTTTCTTTTGACACTTTGATTTGATCTAATGCTACAGATATGCTGATTTGGTGTTTAGGAGACGTTTCAGTCCATTTGCAAGCAATATTTATGGGTGGCATATTGTTGTACCATTTTCTAAATGATCAGATTGAATAAACATGTATTTTGGATGCAGATTTATAGCTTGATTTGCTATGATTTGCATTATTTCTCCAGTTGGATTTTGTGCAGTTTGTCCAATCAGTGCACGCTCACTGGTATTTCAGAGATTAGTCACTTTCGGGGTTGTTTTCTGGCTGGTTTCTATTTTTGCTTGGTGGCTGCTGAAGGTGATAGCTCGATAGCTTAAGGATGTGAGCTTGGTAATGAGTGAAATGCTCATAGTGCTTAATCTAGATGGTCTGTAGACTGGAACTTGTGGTTATTTCTGCACATCTGGACGGTTTATTGAAGTACTAAAAGCATTAGAGACAGTATTATGTCATTTATCCTTCATTTATGCAGTATTGTGTATATTTTATAGTGTGGCAGAAGTGGCAGAAACTGGACGGTAAATTATATATATATATATACAGTCATGCCCGAAAGTATTCATACCCCTGGCAAAGTTTGACTTAAATTTACTTTTATTTAACCAGAAGTTATATTTTTGCCTTGAAACGACACAGGCATCTCCCAGGAGATAACACGATGATGTACAAGAGGCATCATTGTGGGAAAAAGTATTTCTCAGCTTTTATACACATTTGAACAAAACATGGCATGTCCAAAATTATTCATACCCTTTGAAAACTGTCACAGTATATGGGAAAATCCAAAGTTCTATACCATTCCAAATAGTCCAAGCTGTTTTAAAGCATCCTAATTACCCTGATTCATTGGGAACAGCTGTTTTAATCAACTCAACAGGAGAAAAACAGCAGCTCTCTGCAGTTGGTTTGTGGACAGTCATGGCTAAGACAAAGGAGCTCACTAAGGACCTGCGGCTGTGCATTGTGGCCGCTCACAAGTCAGGAAAGGGCTATAAAGCCATATCAAAATGTTTTCAAGTTCCAGTGGCTACAGTGCAAAGTATTATTAAAAAATACAAGAAGTTCCGCACTGTGAAAAATCTCAGAAGATGTGGTCGGAAGCCAAAAGTGACACCTGTGCTGGCCAGGAGAATAGTGAGAGAGGTGAAGAAAAATCCAAGGATCACCACCAAGGCCATCCTGGTGAATCTGGACTCTGCTGGTGGCGACATCTCAAGGCAGACAGTTCAACGGACACTGCACACTGCTGGGTTCCACGGACGCAGGCCAAGGAGGACACCACTTCTCCAGAAAAGGCACACAAAAGCCCGCTTGACCTTTGCAAATGCTCATCTGGACAAAGAAGAAGACTTCTGGTGTTCTGTTTTATGGTCAGATGAAACAAAAATTGAATTGTTTGGCCACAATGATGTGTGCACCATTTGGCGTAAAAAAGGAGAAGCCTTCAACCCTAAGAACACCATCCCCACTGTCAAACATGGTGGTGGGAACCTAATGTTTTGGGGGTGTTTTTCAGCCAATGGACCAGGGAACTTGATCGCAGTAAATGGCACCATGAAAAAAGAGCAATACATCAAGATTCTCAACAACAACATCAGGCAGTCTGCAGAGAAACTTGGCCTTGGGAACCGGTGGACATTTCAGCACGACAACGACCCAAAACACACAGCCAAAGTGGTGAAGAAATGGTTAGCAGACAAAAACATTAATGTTTTGCAGTGGCCCAGCCAGAGTCCTGACTTGAATCCAATTGAGAATCTGTGGAGGGAGCTAAAGATCAGGGTGATGGCAAGGAGACCCTCGAACCTCAAAGAGTTGGAGCTCATCACTAAAGATGAATGGGCAAAAATACCAGTGGAGACATGCAAAAAGCTGGTCAGCAATTACAGGAAGCGTTTGATTGCTGTAATAGCCAATAAAGGCTTTTCTATTAATTATTGAGAAGGGTATGAATAATTTTGGACATGCCACTTTTTGTTCAAATGTGTATAAAAGCTGAGAAATATTTTTTCCCACAATGATGCCTCTTGTACATCATCGTGTTATCTCCTGGGAGATGCCTGTGTCATTTCCAGGCAAAAATATAATTTCTGGTTAAATAAAAGTAAATTTAAGTCAAACTTTGACAGGGGTATGAATACTTTCGGGCATGACTGTATACATATATAAATATATCCCATCGAGTATATGTATATTTTATATATATATATATATATATAAATACTTTTTTCCTGTCCAATTTCTGCCACTTCTATAGATTATACCATCTACTCTACATGGCTGTCTGAATGGAGATGTCCATATATGGTTAAACTGTTAAACTGCCATTGTTAGTCAGGGCAGGTAATAACTCTGTGGTTTGCTGCACTGTGTGCATGCCTCAGCTGAAACCCGACCACTATCAAGCCTTTACACCTCATGGGTCACGTGACCTAATGCACCGACAACGGCGCTCACTTTTTGAATGAGCAAAATCCTACATGTCATTTAAGTAGCGAGGTGCTTTCCCCGTCGGTTGGTGAAACTGGAACATAGTAGGGCTTGCGATTTGACAAAGTTTGAAAGAGTTCGAAAGAGTTCATGAGCTCATCAGCCAGCCATTCCTTGACATCAGCTGGCTCATGAATACGCCGTGCCCTTCAGACGTCTATGAAGACAGCAGAGGGTACCGAAGAAATGTGTTGGGCGCTGGCTTTTTATGGCTGCCCAAGCATAAGAGAGGCCTGTCGGAATTTATCTGTTTATTTCTCTCAAGACGGCCACTTATCCTAATTGTGTTGGTTAGAGGGGATGTGCATGTTTGTATGCTAAAAAACAAAGGATTTTTGGGTTTATTGCCACGTTTACTGTAATGGATATGAGATTCCAGCTGTATTTCACTCGTCGAAAAAAGGCGCAGTACAGATTTTTTGTTTGGTGCCATTCAGCATCACCAGCTGCAAGCACTGCAGTGTGCAAAACCCAGACATCCCACCCTGCAGACACCCCCCCACCTAAAAAAACAAGACCTAACCTCCACAACCACACACACATATACATATATAGATATGTGTATGTGTGTGTGTGTGTGTGGTTGTGGTGGAGGTTAGGTTTTGTTTTTCTAAACAACATGAACATGTCTTTAGCATTTTTTCTTATGTCCTTAAACTATTATATTAATATTCCTTTATAACTTTAATAACTTTAAGAAAGTTTACTGGGAGTTATCACACTTATCACACTTATCATTAAAGACACCAATGGAGCAGCACAGCTAGCTAGTCAGTCTATAACATTCGCTACGCTGATAAAAACACGATGACAGCTGTTGACCCACACCAGCTTGTCTTTTACAGTCATTTGACCCCTATGGGCAATAGAGAGGTCATTGTTGTAGGCAGAGCAGCAACACAATAGATGAGAGCGGTAGACAGTAAACCATTTTACCATAACTGGTCTGACGATCCTTTACCAGTGTTTAATCTAACCACAATATGACCCACTTTCTATGCCCCAGGGTAGCATTGTTAGCACTGTCCCAGGTTGGCATTGTAAGCACTGTCCCAGGTTGGCATTGTTAGCAATACAAGTTGATAACTAGCATTATTCTGTATTTTGCAGATCCAAATGTCATGGGAACATGCCCAGACATAGACGTTGGGCAGTACTGTGTGTACAATACACTGTATAATACTACTGCTGGTTTTACTGTTGATGTGTGGTGCGGCCATCTTGAATTTTGAACTCAGGGTTGGTGAGGCTCTCCCGACTTTCCGAGTAGACGTTTCCGGTTTAAAAGGCATGCAGTACAAAATTGTGGGGATCAGGGAGTCGTTTAGTTTGTCAGGTGTTAAAAAAGGGGGACTGATTAGACAACTGATTAGTCTGTATATAGGTTTGTATAACAGGTGTGAGTGGAGATGTTTCTCCAGTGAGCTTACTTCTTCTTCTTGTTCTTTTTTTACTCTGTGTTATATTTTGAGAGCGTGAGCTTCAAACATCATCACTATATCGTTCTTATTCTTTGCTCAGATTCAGACAGAAGAGGCATTGTGCTTGAGCAGAATGTGATAGGCGTGCTGGGGGAGGAGGTGTACCTGCGCTGCATTTACACCGGCAAGGGCATGATCTTTTTTGCCTCCTGGAACCGTGTCAATTCTACATCTAAGAGCATAAAGATGGCCGGCTACAATTCTTTCTCACCAAACAAAACATTCAGTAAGGAGAGCTTCTCTACCCCAGCATCTGGCACCAACCTCACTGTGAAGGTGGGCATAGTCAGATTAGACATGGAGGGACAGTACACTTGCGGCTTCAACACAGATGAAGACGAAGTAAAGGAGAGCTTGTTCCTCACAGTCATTGGTGAGTATATGAGCCTTTCTTCATGATTTTGGCTTGTGATGCTTCGCTGAGGAGCTGAAGTATGGACCTACATACAGTGTAGACTCTTAGGTTCATTGGGTTGATGTTTCATGATAAACGTTCCAGTCTTCACACTCCTCCAGGTTTGCTTCCTCAAGGGGGTGCTATTGGTACTCAAAGAAATGTCAGTTGATTATGCTGTACAGTTTCAGAAAAAGAAGCCAAGCATGCTTGTTTCTCTTCCCCAAGCCCGGCCTAAAGTGACCACCCATGTGGAGGAAGACATTGTGAATGGAACTCACTATCAAACCGTCTCCTGCTCAGCCATCAATGCCAAGCCCGTGGCGCACATCAGTTGGGAAATCCGCGGCGTTCCTCCCAACCCAGACATTTTCTCCATTCACAGCTCAACCTTAATGCATCCGAACGGCACAGGCAGTGTCTTCAGCGAGCTCCGCTTCCCGATCCTCCTGAATAATGAGAGTCGGGTCAGCTGTGTCGTCCAGCATCCGGCTTTGACTCAGCCCGGCGTAACCGACATAATGGTGCAAACATTTGGTAAGTTTATTTGATTACAGACTCGCTTTACGTTGCTAACAGACTCCACAAGCAATCGCATAGGCTTTGCATAACAGACGCCAGTATAGACACCAGGCCTGTTACTTACTACCTGTATTTGTTTGTGCTCTCGGTTTTCTCTCTGCTGTATGTTCATGACCACACTCTACCACGCTCCAGGAGTTCTCTTGGTCTGCATATGTTTCCTGTCTAGGTTTAAAAATTCACATCAGCTGGCTGCCAATAAATGCCACTTCCACTGAAGCTGCTGTTATTGCACACTTATTTTACAGCATATGAAACTGAGCAGGTTTCGTATGAAGTGTTATGACATCGTTTTAATGTAGATTAATGGTCGTTGGTCAATTTATGCAATTGTTGTTATGTCAGCACATCAGCACAACCGTTTGTCCAGGTGATAAAGACAACTTTAGGGCAAAAGATGTTCAGTATATGCTCTTAACAATCATTTTGGAAAATAGGGTTGGGCAATATCCACTTTTTTTTCATATCATCATACTGTCTGAAAATAATAGAGGGTATGCATTGAACACGCCACTAGAACACGCCCCCTTTAGTCAGACTGACTGGTAGAATGACTAGAAGAAGACTGATAGATTACGCCTACATGGCTTCCGTACAATCTGATCCTGCCATATTTTAAAACGGTAAAATTATTAAATAATGACACTAGACTCGAGCGTTAAAGGGACAGGAAGCTCAATTTAAAGTTTTCTCTCCATGGTTTTGGATCTGTAGCCCACTCGCTAAGCTTGCGTTGCTTAACCAGCTCAGCTACAGCTCCACCGAGTATCAGACAGCCCAGAGCAGCTGCTGTTGACTAATTGCTGAGCTGCCGACACCAGTGTTGATGATAAAATCCCGTGGCTGAGAGAGCAAAGTCAACCGACTGGCGTCTCGTCCTCATTTTGAGTACATTTTTAAATATTTGGGTATGTGGGATTACCGCCATACTGCCCAAGCCTATTGGAAAACCAAATAAAACATTATTTAGGCCATTGAAATTAGTCATACCAAGGCTGCCAAAAAGTATGAGCAGAAATAAAAGATTAAAAGATTACTGGGAAAATGTCAAACGAAGGCAAGATGTATGATATTATACACTGTATCGGTCAGAACAAAGCTGATGAAGCATATCTTACTTTGTCCTGATTCTGCTCTCTCATACTGCTAGGTCAACAGAATCCTGGTAAAATGCTTATCAGTCTTTAAACTGGGGCAGTTTCAGAACTGTTTCTCAGAAACACACTGGCCTGAAAGTGCTGCTTCAACTGCATGCGTTTTGGATTGATAGAATTGATTACAGGCAATTACAGCAAGGGCCATAATTATTGGGAAATATCTGGACAGTTTTTTTTTCTAAAGCAATATTGTTGCTGTACATCACCACAGTGAATTTGAAAGCAAAAATCAATCAATCAATAAATCAGTCAGGAAGTGACTGAAGTGTAAGGCAAGCCTATCTTATAACTTGCATATAATTGTCAATGAGTTTTAGGTGTGAAGGTCCCAGAACCTCATGAACATGGCCACAATAGTAATACCACGACAGTAATGCTAGGTGAGAGCAGCAGCCACAGTATCAATGCTGGAAAAGCCTGGTGGCCAGCATAGTGGTTAGCCTAATGTTGCGAAGGCAGCCAAGGCTGGCGCAGTAGCAATGGTAATGGTGAGGTAGCGAAGCTGGGCCCACACATTAATTTCACACACACTTTAATGCCACAGGAATGTCTTTACACCACTTCCCTCAACTCTTATATTTCCATCAAGGAGACCCGACCTCAGATCGCATAGGTGTCTTTTTCTTCGGTCTTCGGTATTGATGTCCTCATTCACTTGCATCAGCAACTCTTTCACCACCTTTTGAGATTTTTTTCTATGAACAGCTTTCAAATGCAAATTCAGCACAAAGACCAAGGGTCTGCTTTTTAGTCGTTAGTCCAATTACTTTTAAGCCTGTAAAAAGGGATGGACTATGTAACATATGGACAGTATGGTGGTGTACAGAGGCAAAATGACTTACAGTCAACTGGACCTCACTGTAATAGTCATATTAATAAAGTTAAGGCCTCTTTTGTGGGTGAAATGGGAGGGTAACGTCTAGCAAGTGCTTCCTCCAAGATGAATGAAGCACCACCTTTTAAAATGCTGCTAACGATAACGTCATTGGACATCTGACCACGCTTGGAAAATGCCAGTTGGCAGAGAGGGTGAGCCATCCTGCCCATCCAGAGAGAGTGACACCTATTGTGCTCTCTGGGATTTCTAGAGTAGATCATTGTCAGCCAGTCCTACAATAAGAAGAATTCTTGAACTACTGATTTTACAGTTTCTCCCACCGTCACCATGGAGATGGAGCTGAAACAAAAGGAAGGGAAAGACTTTCACCTGGTCCTCTGCACAGCAACAGGAGGTCGGCCTCAACCAGACATCTCCTGGATCCTGCCCACATCTGCACGAGCACAACCTTCTCTGAAACCTGATATGGGATCTGAATCAGTCGCTAGTTCTCAGTGGTTCCCATCAGATCTTCATGAAGGAGAAAATGTCACCTGCATTTTTGGGTACCCACTTCTTCCTGTATTACACACGAGAACAGTCACTCTGCCAACATACTGTGAGTATCAGCATGATTATACAGTGCAGATACACATTTACATGCACATAGCATACATGTTCTTACTGCTACCACTAAACTCTCATTGTTTGTTTGATTTTTTAGATATTGGTTCTCTTCAGCTGAAAAAACGCAAGGCCATTGATTTGTTGAGACTAGAAGAGGGGGACATAGATGTCTTTATCAGCATGGAAGTGACTGGGAATGTACCTAGCTATGAAATCAACTGCACCAAGTGAGAATTCCCTATGTGGAACTATTTAACTTTTGCTTTGTAATGCTAATGATAATGCTAAAGATAAGATTGCTTAAGATAATGCTAAAGCTGCCACTGCTGCTTTCCCTATTCCAACAACTGATTGAAACCTGGTTAGGCTCCTGTTTAGGCTCCTGTTTGTGTTCAGTGATAAATCTAGGACTTCCAGAAGACCTCGGGCAGGGGTGGGCACCAGGAAGTGCTGGTCACCTGCTCTAACAGACCTTCTTAACCTAGCATGAAAAGCCCAAAACTGTGCAAGAATGTAGCCCTCCAGGACTGGAATTAGCCCAATCCTGACCTAGAGTCTGACAAACTCATTAAAAATCAAAATATGATTGATTGATTGCAAGGTCACTTTCTATTTATATTGGTGGCTAATGTGATGTGGAACCTTCAGTCCAGTTCCTGAAGTGCTTGCATGCCTAGATGCTACTGGGAAAAGAACCCTGACTAAACAATTTTCGTTAGGCCTTCTTTTTTTGAACAGTGGACTCCAACCCTTCTCCTGGAGGGTTCACCACCTGCAGGGTTCACCACCAACCCAAACCTAACACAGCCCATTCAGCCAATCAGGGACTTCTGGAGGTTGTAGACAGTAGGCGGTATGGATTAGTGCTGGATCCAAAGTCTGCAGGAAGGTAGCTCTCCAGGATCAGGAGGTCTAGAAGGTCTAGAAGGTCCTGATAGTTCTCCACTGATGCCCTGTACAACTGTGTAACTGTTTTAATCTAATTCTTTCCTGACTGCAGAGAAGGTGGACCCATGCCTAACGAAGTGAATGTGACTGGCAGTGATATTTTAATAAAAGGTCCTGTTGGCTTCAACCTTTCCGGCCAGTACCAGTGCCAGGCCTCCTACTACAGACATACAGCCTTCTTACAACTTGGAATTGAAGTGAACCCCAGAGTCCCACTACCAGGTACAGAAAGTGGCATCTCCATTTCCATTGAAACGCACGTTGCTTATTGTCGTAATCTCGAATACATGCATGAATGTTACCCTTTTATTACACCCTCTTTTTTTAGCATCTTTCCCTCCAAACATAAGTGTTAACCTCAGGAAAGAGGATGCTAACGTCTATGTCGAGTGCTTGGCTTCTGATGCCTCTCCCGCTGCCAACGTGACGTGGGTTCTTCCACAAGACCTAAATGGGGGGATACAGTCGAACATCTCTTCCTCCAACGGGTCGCACACTGTCCAAAGTATCTTAGCCCTGCCGGCCTGCTTGCCCCGAGAGATGACGGTCGAGTGCGTGGTTGAGCATTTAGACCTCGCAGACCCAGAAAGGAGACAGATCGTTCTTCCCACCTGTGGTAAGTAAACATGTTGCCAGATAATCAGGCCTGGGTGTCATGTACCTACACTGATTGGCCATCTTAAGAGCTACACCTACCGTATAGGTCCTGCGTGGTTTAACATGTTGGTGCCACGTTAGTGTGGTCAGTGGTGGTCCTTTAGGCTTCCATTACCCATAGATTTGACAGGAAAGTTGGCACACCAGTAACTGGACACCTACAGAATGTATAGGCACATAGGTCGATAAACTGGCAACTCAGTATTGAGAGAGTGTCTGACTGTAGGAGGAGAGAGGACTCTTGAAAAGACGGCGTTCTCCTTTGTCTTTCCTTGCAGTTCCCGTCAATGTTACGCTGCAAAATAGCACGGTGTGGGAGAATGGCATTGCATATACCCAGGTGAACTGCAGTGCGGATAGCATGCCTCCTTCTTCCACCATTGCCTGGCATACAGAAAACTGCAGAAGTGGCATCAATGCTTCTGAAACCAGTGATGTTGCGAGACAGTCTGGGACTCTGCAGGATAATGATGTGGGAGTTTGGAGCACAGCACGTCTCTCGGTTCGTGCCTATGCAGGGTGCACTGTGATCTGTGTATTGGAGCATCACGAACGAGAGCAAAAAAGTATCCATTTCCCTTCACTAGGTAAGTTTGACATCAGTGCTTAGGCTCTGCATCACTGATCCATGGACAGGAGGTTGTGATTTCTTTAAGTACTGCAGTGGACTGTAGACTACAGTCCATAATTTGGTCAATAATAGTTACAGTAAGTTTGTAAGAACAAGTATTAAGGCTCACATACTCTATGCGTTCTTATGCTGGCATATACATATAGTAAGCAATACATCCACTAGAGGGCAGTTCAGAGTCAAAGGTCAACACACATGGCGACAGGTGAGGCTACGCTGCCCCACTGCCCCCATTTTCAGTAGTACTCCTCCATTTCGTCCTAATCCGTAAGTTTTCAGAAGGCATACACGGATACAGACAGGCGGCTCCATCCTTATCCATATTTAACATTGGGCATAACTGAGCCTTTACAAGTACAAGTAATATTCGCGTTAGGCACCAGATTAGATTTGAGATTTGTATAGTGCTGGGATTGGTCTTTTAACGCCAGTGTAGTCCAAATGAGTCTGCTCCTGCTCCAGACCGTTAGCTAGCTTAGCACACACCCTCTGTGCAACCGAGCCACCCAGATGTAGGTCTGATTATTACAGAGTTCTGTCAATTTACAGCTGCTTTACGTTTGTACTTTGTACTTTAATGCTGGCCGTTTTGTACATATTATCGAATTAAATGACTGCAAAAGCAACTGACGATCATTACAAAACAAATGGGTTGAAAATCCGTTGGGTAATAAATAAGGTAATGAGGCCTAGAGAGAATTTCGTAGAAAATCTCCCCCCCCCCAAAAAAAATCACAGAAACTCCTTATATCTCAATACACATGCATTTGTTTACGCCCTAAAATGAAAGAAGTGCTTTTCTGAGTGCTCATTTCCCATTGCCTCAAAATCTACTTGATGAGCCGGTTAATGTTTGGCATCCAGTGTTTACTGCTTTAGTTTTGCACTGAAGCTGTGAGTAATTGGACAAGTAATTGGTACTTATGTGGTACTTCACCAAATAGCATCATGCAGCTGCATGCTGGAATTTAGAGATGTGCACGGGTATGGGTACTGAGAGCACACTCTCTGAAATAAGCTAGAAGTAAGCTGAGAACTCCAGCTGAAGTAAGCTAGAAATTATCATGACCCTGCTGTAGATGATGCTAACTAGACGTTGACTACTGAATACTGAATCTGATATCAGCTAGATACAGTGGGGAAAAAAGTATTTTAGTCAGTCACCAATTGTGTAAGTTCTCCCACTTAAAAAAATGAGAGAGGCCTGTAATTGACATCATAGATAGACCTCAACTATGAGAGACAAAATGAGAAAAGAAATTCTGAAAATCACATCGTCTGATTTTAAAAAGAATTTATTTGCAAATAATGGTGGAAAATAAGTATTTGGTCACCTACAAACAAGCAAGATTTCTGTCTGTCACAGACCTGTAACTTCTTCTTTAAGAGGCTTCTCTGTCCTCCACTCATTACCTATATTAATGGCACCAGTTTGAACTGGTTAACAGTATAAAAGACACCTGCCCACAACCTCAAACCTCACACTCCAAACTCCACTATGGTGAAGACCAAAGAGCTGTCGAAGGACACCAGAAACAAAATTGTAGACAATCAAGGGGAGACCTACAAGACCACTGCTAATCTCCCTCGATCAGGGGCTCACGCAAGATCTCAGCCTGTGGGGTCAAAATGATCACAAGAATGATGAGCAAAAATCCCAGAACCACACGGGGGGACCTAGTGAATGACCTGCAGAAAGCTGGGACCAACGTTACAAAGGCTACCGTCAGTAACACACTACGCTGCCAGGGACTCAGATCTTGCAGTGCCAGTCGTGTTCCCATGCTTAAGCCAGTACATATCCGGGCGCGTCTGAAGTTTGCTAGAGAGCATCTGGATGTTCTGGAAGAGTTTTGGGAGAATGTCTTATGGTCAGATGAAACCAAAGTAGAACTTGGTGTTTGGTACAAACACAACTCGTTGTGTTTGGAGGAGAGTGAATGCTGAGTTGCATCCAAAGAACACCATACCAACTGTGAAGCATGGGGGTGGCAACATCATGCTTTGGGGCTGTTTCTCTGCAAAGGGACTAGGACGACTGGTCCATGTACATGAAAGAATGAATCGGGTCATGTACTGTGAGATTTTGAGTGCAAACCTTCTTCCATCAGCAAGGGCATTAAAAATGAAACGTGGCTGGGTCTTTCAGCATGACAATGATCCCAAGCACACTGCCAGGGCAACAAAGGCTTTGTAAGAAGCATTTCAAGGTCCTGAAGTGGCCTAGCCAGTCTCCAGATCTCAACCCCATAGAAAACCTTTGGAGGGAGTTAAAAAGTCTTTGTTGCCCACCAACAGCCCCAAAACATCACTGCTCTAGAGGAGATCTGCATGGAGGAATGGGCCAACATACCAGCAACGGTGTGTGCCAACCTTGTGAAGACTTACAGAAAATGTTTGACCTCTGTCATTGCCAACAAAGGATATATAACAAAGTATTGAGATGAACTTTTGTTATTGACCAAATACTTATTATCCATCATTATTTGCAAATACATTCTTTAAAAATCAGACAATGTGATTTTCTGATTTTTGTTTTTCTCATTTTGTCTCTCATAGTTGAGGTCTACCTATGATGTCAATTACAGGCCTCTCTCATCTTTTTAAGTGGGAGAACTTGCACAATTGGTGACTGACTAAATACTTTTTTCCACCCACTGTATTATCTACTGTAGCTGGTGTTAGCTAGATCCAAATACTACAACATTGGCACGTCATCCACCGGAGGACAAAATATTTCAGGTAGAGGACAAGTCAGCAACCAATGCACCTATACCAACATAACTGGTCACCAGCAGAGTAGTCGTAACTCAGAATTCATGTAGAAGACGAGTCCTCAGCAGCATCCAACATACCATACACTCTTGGCCCGTTAGCTTATCTGAAGACTCATCAGAAAACCTACTGATTTCCCTCTGCAAGTTGGTGAATTCTTCTAACATCAGTTAGGTGGAGGGCCTACAGACCTTTCTGAGGCTGAGTTTTGTTTCCCTTTTTTTTTTGTTTCTCTTTCCTTGAGGTTAACCAGATATCCGTGCGTTAGCTCCTGTGTTTACTCAAATAGCGAAATTAGTGGGACTGCACATACCTTACTAAATCATCAACCGCCTGTTTCAAACCACATCAAATTGGTGGGCAATCTCAAGTTGACTTGCTTATGCGGTTTCTGTTATAAGCATCGTGATAGCATGATGATTTCACTTTAAGTAATTGAGTACTGAGAGAACCGAGGACCGTTTACAGCTGATCTTGTGGAATACCCTTGTTCGCGTAACCATGAAAGCGAATGAGGTTACTCAAGTTAACCGTTGGTCACAACTGTCAGTGCTCTGTGCCCACAACCTACTGACATCTGCCTTATAATCTGTAGTGTACAACTAAAGATGTAACTCAGCATGCCTGTCACTATGTTTAACCAGGTCAGTAAAGAACGGCCGGCCTGTTGACCCCTGTAACCCTTCTCCTCTAAGGTCCCCCATCAGTTCACATGAAGGTCGGTCCATTGAGAGACTCTGAATTCTGGGCTGCTGTGTGTGAGTACAGAGGAGATGGGCTCGTGCCCAGCATCTACTGGGTCATATCTGACCGCAACACCACCACAACACCTGTAAGCGTTCAGCCTGCATTCGAGGGCGTTACTGTGCTAGTCAGCAGCACCTACGAATTTGAACTGAGCCGGCACGAGGGCAAAAATGTCACCTGCCTGATCCGGACCGCCTATGGGATAGAAGAAAGGAGGACTGTAAAAGTCCCAAGATACTGTAAGTATGTTTGTTTCATGATATGAGAATCAGTGAGGAATCATCACTAGGGCTATGCTAAATCCAGCTGATTTCTTGGTAATTCTAGATTGAACATGCACCTATAAATATGGCTCAGAGCTGCCACTGCTGTTTTGCATATTTCACAGCTGACTGAAACATGCTCAGACTGTGGCTCACATTCTCATATTCATATTTAGTCAGTGAAGTATTGGTACCACCAAATTGGCACCAAACACTGAAACTAAGGTGTCCAAAACTGAAGGTAGCTGCCCACAAAGCCCTGCTGGCCATGCCGTGTCATAAGTCAGCAGTCTTAAAGCAGTATTATGCAAGAATTTGTATTTCTTGCTCCCCCTAGAGTCAAAAAGTGCAATTATTAGCGCTCTTAGACACCACATGCTGTATACATGCATTTCTGGGCAAGCGGCTCTGAGAGATACAGAGCCGCAGAGTAATATTCCCCGATTTTGCATAAATATGACACACACAGAGTGTCATTACATGGTATTACACAGTGTTCACAGTGCATAGAACATGCGCAGAACATGCAGCACATGCATAGAGCTTCTGTCCAACTCGTGAAGTCCTAGCTAATGGGTGTGCTCAGTTAAGTGCATCTGCTTAGATACCAAGAATTCAACCCTGTTTCCAGGGCTCCTTTTTTTCCAACCAAAGCTTAGCAATGGGATAAAGGTATTTCTGAGTTCAAATTTAAGCAATATTTTATTAAATTAAAAAAGAGGACCAATGTTATTCAGTTCCCAGAAAATGATTAAGCATTCTCCCCAAGCAGTTACCATTTGACTGCACTGATTGCACTGATTACACTGACACTGCTGATTTACAAGTTCTTTGGACTTCTGCCAATCGTAGCATATTCGTAATATATGCATTTAACAATAGCTAAAATTCACAGCTCTGATCTGGTGACTTGTTGATGTTTTTACCTCTGAGGGATGATGAAATCTGCTTCCTCTGCAGTTATCTCCTCCATTGTGGTCTTAAACCAAACCAGTCCACTGCGTGGGAACCACGGGCAACACACAGCTGTGAACCGGATAGCACTGCAGGAGGCCCTCCCCCATCAAAAGATCGTGTTCAGAGTTAGTGGAAACACACCAACATTTAACATCAGATGTTTCAGGTACGTTTGGGGCAGGTTCACACATTTAACTCACAAGCGCAACTTTGGGAAAGGAACACACTGTGCTCATACACACCGTAGATTCACTGTATATTTATGATCAACTGGAAATGACTTCATAGGTCAGGGTTTTTACAGCAACACTGCACATTCAGACAGCCCTATAGCAGTACGTATAGGCAGCTACGACTGGTCGACATTTAACTTCTTTAGTTTGGCTCTAGTTATACAAGAGATTGCTGACAGGAAATGGAAGCTAATGCTCTCAAAATTGCCTGAAACCATGTCCCCATGGCACTGTGTTACACCCTTCATCTGTAAAGAGGTTAAAAAGTATCTTGCATGGCCAAACGACAGTAATAGCAGCGATGCAGCGAAGCCGAATTTGTCTGTATCCATTTGATTGTATCCGTTTTATGTCATACGTTATCATCACGCGCACAAACCAGTCTAGTTCTAAGTACCTAAAGGAGCCAAAAGCCAAATCCTTCATAAGCAAATGTGGGCTGTAAAACGCGGGTGTGTCGACAGCGGTTTGTGAGGATTCTGATTATTTTGAATATTTACTATCGATCTCATTGCTCATTGTCTGTAAATGCACCCCTTCCTGTGTTCCTATGTCTGCTCTCAGAGTTGATGGATCTGCTGCACACACCGTTTCTCTGGCCTTGGTGTTTGCTGAGCCAGTCTCAGAGCAGGATGCCGGTTTGTACACATGCCATGCCTCTTGGTACCACCACAAGGCCACAGTGTTCGTCCAGGTTGATGTCACCAGCAAGGAAAGCCAAACCAGTGAGTACTGCATCATCTTAAGATCGTAGAGGTATTGTCACTTTGAACAGCAATAGTCGAAGTAGTGGTCCATTATATTTCTGCCACTATGCAAATACTTTTATCCAGAGCAATTCACAATTAAATCATGTGTCCAGTACCACCCACTAGCTAAGCAGCCAGCATTGGGAGACACGTTTAGCCCACCACCAACCACATCTGTTCAAACTTCTCCATCTTTAGGAGACCCTCTTTGGGAGAAAAGAGGAGGTCAAAATCAACACCTAATTGTAGGAGGTTCTGATGCAAGCGTACAAGTCTAGACAACTGGGCCCGATCATTTCCAAAACATCAGGCAGGTCTTGTGCAGTGTTCTGGGTATACACCGATCAGTACCTACCAAAAGTGGTCCAAACTGTGGAAGGACAAAACTGTGAGATCCTTGGAGGCCTCACCTTTGCAAAAGAGGCAGTGGCTAGCTTTGCATGTATCGCAGGAGATGTGCGTTAAGGCCGTACCCTCCAAGTGCTGGGAGCATTGCTAGTGCTAGGGGGATTTATGAAGGGGTGGGTTGATTGAGCTTAAAACAAGAGTGGTCAAATATCTAACCAGGAATTCTGCCCAGAGATTGCTGATGGATGTCAAAAGTATCTGGTCAAGGTGCTACTTGCTAAGTGGCCTTTACCCAAATACTAGGTGTATTTAAGATTGAAGAACGAAACGTCCACTTTTGTCCATTTCTGTTGAGGTATGCCAAGTTTCCATTAATTGTTAGCTACATTAGCCTTGTAGCTGCGGTACAAACAGCAGACATGCCTTGGCTGACTGACAGCATCTGGGGAAAATAGCTGAAATAATGGGTCTTTGAGTGATGCCATAGAAGAGATTTTTAAATACCATGCTCTAAGGACACCTTCTTTTCTATGCACAGTGACGTTCATCCTCATCTGTTTCACCTCTGCCACCGCCATCACCCTCTTCTTGTTCATCACACTGTGCATGTTATGGTGAGTAGCTGCTTACTGTGCCACCTGTACAGGTAACAAAACAGAAGCTTCCTTGGACAACAACACTGCAGGTGAGCCTGCAGACAAAACAGGAAGCAAGGTAGTACACCTAGACCAATAACGTGCCATGCTATTCATAAACAGGATGTGGAGAGGTTTAGACAGACTGGGTACATGTTACCGCATTACCCACAACTACACCGTTTCAACTATTCGTTCAGCAAAAAACACACTCACTAGCACACACTAGCAGATTGAAAAGCCTGTACAATTGGAATTTACTGTTACATCCTTTTTTCTGAAGCTATTGAAACTGCACTGACGTGTGTGTGTGTGTGTGTGTTCTTTTTTATTGTCTTCATTCAGTACAGCAAGCGAAGTGGAGAGAGTCCCTCGCCAAACAAGGTATTTTACAGTATCATGGTTGTCACATTTTACAGTCACCTTATTTGAACAGTGTTATCCAACCCCTGGTCATGGAGGCCCATCTTGCACTGCGCTGGTTCATGTCTGCCTGGATAATTCAGCACTGCTTGATTTTTAGATAGCGATCAGAGGCAGGTAGAGGACCCTTAAAACACTGCTGAATGGTCCTTTGTTCGTTGAACTGAAGGCTAGGTTACAGTGAGCCGTGTACAGAGTGAACAGCAATACGCTCCGGGCGCTGACACAACAAGGAATTAGACTTTTTGATGGAACTAAATTACGAAAATGGAAGTATTTTATCTATACTTGATCACTATAGATGAATTTAAAACCCTGATGCTGGCCTACAAAGCCCAGACTGGACCAGCCAGCTCTTCCGTACTTGATGGTAATGGTCAAAAGCCTGATCTACACCAAGAGCCCTTCCAGCTTCTAGTACGGCTTGGCTCGGCTCGACACGCCATCCCTTAAAATCCACGGAAGACGAGCGCCCAGACTTTTTTCTGTCCTGCACCGAATTGGTGGAGCAAACTTCTATTGGGTGCTCACTGTCTTCAAACCCAGACTGAAGACCCTCCTCTTCCAAGAGTGCTCAGGCGAAGAGAAGAGTATTAATGGTCTCCATATTGACATGTGTTTAGTAGAGCCTAAGATTAGGGGATCTTTGAATTTTTAGTCTATTTAAACTAGCTGAGGTTATTCTTAAGTAAACAGTGAAGCACTTTTGTAAGTCGTTCTGAATAAGAGTAAATGTAAATGTAAATTAAGGCATGAGTTTTGGTGCAAACTGCGAGTGATGAGCTGAAAGTGACTTGAAGCATTATTAGATTTTATATTATAAAAAAATGATTTGAAGGGCACCAACATTAGCCCTGTAGCTCCAAAACATAGCAAAAATAGAAAACCTTAAAACCAGGCATATCATGGCAAGGTCACAACTGTGTAAATTCGATGTTCCATGGAACTGTCCAGTAAAGTTTACTTAACTGAGGACAGGTAACTAATTGCTACCCAACTTAGTGCCGTGCATACTGGGCCTCCTGTACTGGACTTTAGTGCTGTACAACAGTGTCGTAACATCAGTTCATATATTTGGTCCAAGCAGGGCAGGAAACAGCGGGAGTCTCTGGCCGGCCTCATGCAGACCCCTTGCTCCCCAGAGTTAGGCAAGGCCACTCTGCCCGTGGGTAAAGGCCCTGAATACGCTGAGCTGGTGCGCTACTCCATAGTGATTGATGAGAAAAGCACAGTCTGAGCACGGAGCTCAAAGACGGTCAATATCTGAGGTGATGAGCAGGCCACGTGGAGGTCATTTTAAAGAAACGTCAGGGTTTCACAAATTCCCTTATTTGAAAAGAAATGGAAATTTTGTTAACATTTCTATGCAGCCCTGCTGGTGACATGCAACATGAATAAATAGAAGTGGTGGCCATGACTTAGTAAGGCGTGGGGACAAGATCTCATCTTAGGGCCTTGAGTGGTCCAGCGGACTGTCACTATGATCAGAGGATCACTGGTTCAAAATTTCAGTCACGCTGCTAGCCATGAGCAGCTGAGGCTCTGAGAGAGCACAACTGGCCTTGCTCTCTCCAGGATGGAAGGTGGCGCTGTCGCATCAACGAATTGTCTTGTTTGCGCACCTTCCTAAGTTGTGGCCACCACTTAATTATCTTGCTCCTATGCCTTACTAAGTTGTGGCCACCACTTAATTATCTTGCTCCTATGCTTTACTAAGTTGTGGCCACCACTTAATGACCTTGTTCCAACTCCTTAGTAAGTTGTGGCCACCACTTAATTATTTTGCTCCTACACCTTCCTAATTCATGGCCACCATTTAATTATCTTGCTCCTATGCCTTACTAAGTCTTAATTGCCCCACATGGCAGCTTTTTATCTACTTGTTTGTATTCCACACTTGTTTTTTTCTCAACCATAATTCAACCATCAGTTCATTTCCACATGCTAATATTCCAGCGTCTCTTTACTTTTTAAAAATGACAGCCTGTTGTTGCTTTGTTTTTTACTGTTACTGTGCCTTTAAGACTGATCTATGTAAATGACCTGTGGAGCTAAACTACTGTAGGCCGATTAGGCTGGTCTATGGAGATGTGCTGGTTTTTGTGACGTCACAACAACAGGAAATCCAGTACAGGCTGTTTTTATAGCTTGCATTCTGTGTAGGGACTGTATGGACAGCTGAAAACAATGTTTACACAATGAAGCAAAATGTGTTTTTGTTTTTTTCGTGATGGGGGTTTTGATAAACCTTCACCTCAGTCTGTGGTTGATTTGTAATATAGGAATGTTAAGAATTACAGATTTCCTAACTGGATTTTTTGTTTTTGTTTTGTTTTTTTCTTTCAAGCGTTTAGGAATTGATAAAACTGCTCAAATTGGAGCTTTATAAATGTATCTGTCATCTTGGGCATCTTACATTTTTTGGTCCTACCAATGAATATTATTTTTTGTTATACATAATCTGTGATAAATGGAATTGCATTAAAACTCATTAAAAGGCATTAACGATAACATGCTTGTTTCTTTCTTTACACACACACAGTCCACCAGTATAACCAGTGTTTTAAAGCAACCCCTGTTCAAAAAAAAAAAGTGGTAAAGCTAGATGACCAGCTTAGCTTTTGAACACCTTGACCAAGCTGGCTGATCAGCATGACCAGCCTGACCACACTGGTCCAACAGTATGACCAGCCTGACCACACTGGTCCAACAGTATAACCAGCCTGACCTACAGGTCAACCAGCTTTACCAAGCAGGTCATCTTGTTGACCTAGCTGCCTTAGATCATGTTGTTGTTGTTGTTGTTGCCTGGATGACCAGCGTTTCCACCACCTTGACCATCAAAGACCAGCTTAGGCCACATAAAACGCGAACTCCTCCTCTGACCTGTCCGCTGACTCGGTTTATTATATGACAGCGCCCTCTGCTGCTGGTTATTGGTTCTGCAAGAGAAAAGTTTCTTCAGAAAACTCCGTCTGAAACATATAACATTTGGATTCTTTTTTCTTATGCTTTATTTTTCTTATTTATACTCCTCTACCTCGTTACATCTGAAAGTCCTGCGCTGTTTTGGCCCCCCTGGTGTTTGTTGTGTGTGACTGTTTGGCTGTTGGGAGTCAGTTACTACGGGAAACGCTCGACACGCACAAACACAGCGGCACAGTAACGGGGGCTGGAGAGATTTTGGCCCAGAGGGTAACTAGTAAGCTTTGAGAAATCACATATATACCTCAAATTAACTTTAAGCAGTTAGTACTGGTGTAGAAACTACATTTATGAAGTGTTACTGTGTGTATATATTCCTAAAACAACGTGGTTATGTTTCTGTATCTACCCTACCTTCAGGTAATTAGCACTAGCTAGCTAATTGTGCTGCTAGTTAGCTAGCTAACGGACTAGGGGTAATTATATAACTAACTATTATACAAAAATAGGAGAGCGATTCTTCAAAACCTTTTTTTGAAAAACTAAAGTCGCAATAATTTAGTTTTAATGATGTTAAAACAGTGTTTACATGCTTTAAAGGTGGCGCTAGCTAGCTAGCTAATGCTAATGTTGGCCAGTACTGAGCCAGCACTAGCCATGGCTAGCTCTACACATTACAGCTCCACTGATGATTTACGGCCATACTGACCGAATATGAGTGAAAATTAGCTTTAGAAAGTAGGTTTAAAGTATTTAAATTCATTTTAAATATCAGTTTACTTATTTCTAAACAGCTAAAAGATACGATAGTGAAACTGACAAGCTGCCATTACCACCGCATGCTAACTAGTGCTAGCTGCCATTACCATCGCATGCTAGCTAGCTGCCATTACCATCGCATGCTAACTAGCTGCCATTACCATCGCATGCTAGCTAGCTGCCATTACCATCGCATGCTAGCTAGCTGCCATTACCATCGCATGCTAACTAGCTGCCATTACCATCGCAAGCTAGCTGCCATTACCATCGCATTACTTATTTCTAAACAGTTAAAAGATACGATAGTGAAACTGAAAAGCTGCCATTACTATCGCTGGTTGCTGCTTTTACCATCGCATGCTAGCTAGCTGCCATTACCATCGCAACTAGCTAGCTGCCATTACCGTCGCAAGCTAGCTAGCTGCCATTACCGTCGCAAGCTAGCTAGCTGCCATTACCATCGCAAGCTAGCTAGCTGCCATTACCATCGCATGCTAGCTGCCATTACCATCGCATGCAAGCTAGCTGCCATTACATCGCATGCTAACTAGCTGCCATTACCATCGCAAGCTAGCTGCCATTACCATTGCAAGCAGTTTTGTGTAAATGCACTTAAATACCTACACATAACGTGAACATTTAATGTTTCTCTTTTGTAAAATAATTATGGCAACAACGCTGGATAAATCTACTATATTACTGTAGGAGAGAAATGAAATGCCTCACTTTTCCAGACAATAAAAATTCCTTAAAGAAATCATAGGCTGCGGCGGTGATGACAGTCATTTTGCAGTGAGCTACTTTTCAATGTGCATATAAGCATAAAAAATACTGTTTTTTTTAATAGTTTTTTATAGTTATTATACACATATTTTGTGTTTATTTATAATTTATCAGAGCAGAGATGATTAAACCATCGTGGGTATCGGCTCATTACAAAGCTGATGCTTTATGGTTGGTGTGGCGCAACAGATAACACCACTACCTGCCACTGAGCTACCACACCATATGGGAGACTGGGGTTCGATTCCCAGTCTGGGTGACTATGCTGCACTACACCAATAATAGTCCTTGGGCCAGACTCCTTACACTAAGTAATACGAGTAACCTTGTACGTCGCTCTGGAGAAGATCGTCAGCTAAATGCCATGAATGCCATGTAAATGATGCAGTTTGACTTGACTTCAGAGTCTGCGACTTGTGGAAGAGCGTCCCTTAAAATGGAAAGACTTCACTTATGATGGCCATCAAAAAGTGAAAGCCCAGACCACGCTCACAAACATTCGATGCAGTACCTTTTTTGTCATCGTACTTCTCATATTCCAGCCTAGGAGGCCAAGGTCAGATCGCCTGGCCAGCCATGCCATGAGACCCCTAGTGTAGCAAACAATAAGAGCTTTGCTGATGCGGGTATTGAACCAACAACCTTCTGATCAACAACACTGCTCTGACCACTGAGACAGTGGTTCCCAGCTCTGGTTTCCAAGGGCTGAGTGCCCCCCCCCCCACCCCTAGTCAAGTACACCTGATCCAACCTAATCAGGGCACAAAACAGAAGTTCCCATAAATGAAGAATCACCCAGGTATAATGGTAGAACTTATTCAGTGGTGGGTAAAGTAGCTTAAATCTGTACTCAAGTAAATAGTGGCGTTACTTTAGTTAAGTAGGGACGTAAGTTAGTTAAGTAACTTTATAAGAAGACAAAAGTAACAACTTAAAGTGCTGATTTCACTATAAAATTACAGTGGACCTTCGTTAGTAGTATATATATATATATATATAAGAAATTGCAAGGAAATGTTAATGACTAATATATAACTGCTTAAAAAACATTATTGTAAAAAGTATTGTCACTTAAAACTACTCTTTACTAAAAGTAGAAAGGTTAAATACAGCTTTTAAGTAAAATTTAAGTAATTGCTTTCCACCTCTGAGTATAGGGAGTATAGATATATAGATAAATAGATAGATCTGTGTATACAGAGTATATAAAACAGCTTAAGCTTAGTTATATACGCAATATAAAAGCACTTGAATTACAGTAATAAGTTGTCAGGAGTTTAAAATCATGGCTAGTACAGTGGCATGAGGTCGTTTTTACATTATATGTGCACAACAATGGTGGCAGCATAATTCCTCAGTGTTAGCCAAGTCTCTTTTTTTTTTTTTACAGGGATTCAGAAGGTGCTGCTATATTACTGAGCAAAGCTAATCAGTACAAGTGTCAGTTACCAGCAGTCCAGTAGTAGGGTGACCTGTGCTATCATGACCATAAGTTATCGTTATAGCGTGGGTAAAAATGACTAGGGATGCACGGATATGGAAGTTGTGGATCAATGCATATATCTGATATTATAAATGTGAGCAGTTGCTGATGCACAGTTATCAGATGTACTCCAAACGATTATTCTTTTTCATTGGCAGTAGGGAGTTACAGCTATGGCTGCAGCCAGAAGGGATGGCCATACGAAGGAGCGAACAGCAGCCAGCGCCAAGGCTACCAGTCTGAGGGGAAACAGCCAGGATAGGTCATCAGTCTGTTCTGCTGGATCTGTCCCTACTTTACCTCCTCTGACCCCAGCGTTCCTGGGTGAACCTCCACCTGGCCGTGCTCTCAGCAGGCCTCGGTTATCCCAGCCAGCTGACCTGTCTGTGCTCGAGCTTCCCCAGTTGGTAGCAAAAGTGGGGCCTGAGGTGGCAGTAGGTGAGTCCATATGGATGGAGGGGCCCTGTCTGATGGCGTCGGCTCTCGGCGCTGATATTCCTCTCACAGCCGTTAAACACCCGCAGCAAGTAAAGTCCAGGTAAGCTGGCCAAAATTCAGTTAGCACTATATTAGGACCCATTGCTGACATAGATGTGCAAATGCAGACATGCACAGACAGTATTTTCAATAGAAAAGGATTCTCTGGAGCAGATGTGCCATGTGTGGGCTTGAGGGTAATAAAGCCCCCCAGCATTGAGCTGTGGAGCAGTAGAACTGTGTTCTCTGGAATGTGGTGCTCCATCCAATCTTCCAATATCTGGGATGAGTTGAGGAGTTGGGGATGAGGTGGGGTGGTGTTCATCCAACATGACCTGATCCCATTAACGCTCAAAATCTAGTACAAAGCCCCCAGCCAACATGCTCATGTGGGGCTCACATGGGTGGAATGTGGGCTAGGTGGGTTTCAGAGAGGGCCTGGACTCTGAGTGTGTTTGTACATATGTTTTTACTGGGACCCAGATGGGCCCCACTGTTACAGCCCACCAGTTTGGTGGCCCATGTTTAACTCCACCTGACCCTGGTGGGCATACATATGTGGGGCTACCCATACAGGCCCCTCAGAGACACGTTAGCTGTTAGCCTTCTATTTATCTACTAAATTCTTTAGTCTTTTTGACTTGCATTTCTGTGCTTTGGGGTCTTTACTCGCTAAGTGTGCTTTTAAGTTCTACAGATCAAGATGCCCCTGTAAAAAAACATCTGGAGCCAGACGAGACTAAAACTGAGACCAAAAGTAAGACTAAGCGCAGTCCACTCACCGGCTTTGAGGTGTTTGAGGTGTTTGCGAAGAAAAGACATTTGGGGGAGCTACAGTTCTATCATCTGAAAGCTGCTGAGGATGGTCCTTACAGGTACCTTTTGTAATGTGCACTTTTCTTTTCCATATTCCAGATGTAGAGAAGACAGGGAACCATTTTGGATTTTCAAATACTCTGATTCAGTGGTTCCCAGCTGAGCACATGTGAATTTAGATCATGATGATTCCACTCTAGTTGATTCACCTTGTGGATGTAAAGTCAGTAACAGAAGCTCACTTCTGTGAGCTTCATCAGTGGTGACAGTCCACAGTGCTGCAGTGTTTAAACACTCCAGCAGCACTGCTGTGTCTGATCCACTCATGGGTGCACAACACACACACACTACCAAAACACCACCACCACGTCAGTGTGGTGGTCCTGTGGGGTCCTGATTATTCAGGAACAGGGTGAAAGGAAGCTATCTAACAAAGTAGGCAGAAAAACAGATGGACTACAGTCTGGAATTGTAGAACTTCAGTGTGCTCCTGTATGGTAAGTTCAGAGTTGTTATTTTTGTCCTCGGTTGCCGACCCAGCATTTTGTGCTGTTATTAATGGGCCGCTACTTGGTACTGGTTTGGAACTATTTCTCCAGATTCTCGAGAATCCTGAGAATTTCTGCCTACAGGCTTTTGGGGTGTGTGTGTGTTGCATTCACAAAGTCAGCGGACACACATCTAATGAATGGCAGATGTAAAATGCTATGATGGCTCAACAGCAGTGCTGCAAGGAGGACAGGGAACCATGCAATAACAGATTTGACACACATTCACATACAGTGTAATAGTATTCAGAAAATAGCTCGCACTACATGCACACTCTGCATACAAAATCAAGGCTTTCAGAGTGAATACTGGTGGCCTAACTGTGCAAGAACTGTATGTCATTAAGATTGGTTAGTATTGGAGCAGTGGACTTATTGTTTCTCGTCATATGCTTTTTGTTCACATCAGGCCATACGACCTCCAAGTGGTCCCACGCAAAAAAGCAGGCTCAGATCACTATATCTTCTCCCCGACCTCAGTGATGCATGTGCAGGATGGCTGCAGTGTTGGGCTTTTAACTCTAGCAGGGTGGTACCGTGAAGCAGTGCTATGGAAAGCCCTGAGGGATATTCCATTTTTCAGAGACTACCTTCTACGCAAGACTTTCATGCGGTGAATATCTGAATGTCTTTCAACCCCTTTAGGGCTGTGTGATATCAACAAAAGTAGTATAGTAATATCTTCCCAAACTCTTAACAGCTGATGCTAACCCTGACCAATCTCATGGCAAACATGGCTAAAGCTAAACCTGACAAGCTAAAGCTGAGCCAAACTGGGGGAGCGACTGCTTCTGGCACCCTGCCATCCCTTCCATCCTGTGCTGTCGCCTCCCCACTTCACTGCAGAATTTTAAGGCTGGGTGTCGGTACAGACGTGAGGTCCTGACATGGCACCTTAGCTGGGGAGGTCCATGCTTTCTCTGGGTAGGAAGGATGGCCTGTCCTTTCCTCCCCCATCACTCTCTGCAATGCTACCCAATGTCGACAGCTGTTTGCTGATGTAGCAGAACTGATAATTAGTGTTTTTATCCAAGTGCTTTCAGCTGCCCAATGGCGTTGTGTCAGTTCAAATAGGTGGCTGACTTCATGTAAGGAGGAGGAAGCACATGCTAGCCTTCCCCTACTGATAGGAATTAGGAGAGAAAAAAAGGGGGGGAAATCGTTTTGGTAAATTAAAGTAATTTTGCATTATTTTAGCCTAAGTTATTTAGGTTTGGTGTATCAAGTCACATGAATGCATTAATATGTCACTCACAGAACTCTAAACTGTTTTTGTTTGTTTTGTTGTTTACTTTTTGTCAGATGGAGAAGTAACATTTGCCGGATTGTGTTTCAGCGCAAGCATAAGCTGCTTGAGTCTCAGCTGCTGATAGCAGTGCCCCAATTCAGAGAAGCTTTATTTCATTTTACCAGGTGATTTTTCTTCGACTGTACCTGTGGTGTTATCTAATCTATCTTTGCTTGTGTTGGCCCTATCTCAGAAGACTGTGAGTTCAACTGCGGACAGGATGGCCCTCCCACTCCCCCATCGCTCAGCGAAATACTAGCCAGTCCAGGCATCTGTTAGTGGGCATAATTTAACAGGTGACATGACTTGATGTGGTAAGATGTATCTAGTGACCTAATTTAACATAAACCTCTTATGCTCATTTACAGGCTGCTTGAGGAGCTTAAAAAAGTGCACTGGCTTCCGCAGGATGAGACCAGGACATACACGTTTCTGGAATTTCAGACCACTCTCTTGAAAAACAAGGAGGAATCTCAAGGTTTCTTAGAGCGATTCTTACAGTATCGTTCACTGATACTAGCTATGGTAAATTTCCTTTCATCGTTGTGTACACTAATTATTTGAGCAATTCAGCAAGATGGCTTTTTGCTTTAGAACTAGCTTCAAATAACATCTTTCCTAGTCATTTTACCCATAGTGTCATAAATTCACTTCGAAAACCAAGAGAGCTGTGAAAAAGTCTCTAGGACTTTTTCAGTTGTCTATTTGCATAACCAGCTTGGCTATTAGCATTTACTCTTGTAAATCATGTGCCTGTAGCAGAGGAAGAGCATATTTGAGTTTCTACATTTGGCAACAGAATCTGCTTGAGCAGATGGGGGTGTCTAACCTTTAATCTTATGAATTAGGGCCGTTAGTCACAGCATCACACCCTGCCCAAAACCCTCTCATTTATTCTTTCTAACATTTGCCTTTATTTATATCAGGGGTGTTTCTAGAATACTTGCACATACAGAGCACATACAGAATTTAGAGGGGCACAGCTGTACGTATTTGCTGATTAATTCCCCCTGTGCTTAACAGTTGGAGCGGTGTTCTTTTTATAAACTTCTACGGCTTTTTTCCCCCTAAACATACCTTTATTAATTTTAGGCAAAAAGCTCAACAGGACTTTTTCCAAACTGCATCAGACTTGTTTAGACGCTCCTTTGGAAGCTCTGACTTTTGTGGTGAAGCCTCCTGCATCAAGGTTATATTTATGCAGGTGTCGCTGCACAGGAGAGCAGTGCACCACCACTTCAAAGGTTTTTTCAGTCAAACAGGGGTCTTGATCTCATGAGCAGTTCACTTTAAAACCTCAACTTCTTATTACATTGCGAATTAAGGAAAAGACTGTACAGAAATGCTGTGCTATCCTCTTATAAGCTTCTTCTCCCAGTCTTAATTTTTAGAGTGCTAGGTAGCTGGTTAGAGGAGCCCATGGCTTCTGATTGTTGGGACAAGAATGGAGGTGAATTTACGGTATAAAGCTTTGTAATGACCTGGCCTTTCCTAATGGTGATTGTAAACAAGCCATATCCCTAACAATTAAGGTTTGAGACCATGGTAATAGTTATCAGAGAGCTCAGATTTCTTGGGGTACCCAAACATTTCTTGTTTTTTCCTTTTTCACTTTAATATTGTATAAAAACAGTATGACACTCTTGCTTAAAATGTTGAAAATAGTCTTTCATCATCTTTAACTTTATGCCACTCATCTTCCACTCACTTAACTGTTCCCAAACCATTATAAGCCATTAATTTTAGGCTGCATTCTTCCCCATTTCGATTTTGCCACACTACTGGTTTAACTCAATGTCCAAAACCTCGTCAATTTTACACAGGTGCAGGAAACCAGCTACAGAGCACATCAGGAATTGCAGCACCAAGTGGAACAGTTTCAGCTGCGGCAGTGTAGCCAACCTATGCACCTTCAACAAGTCTTCATTGGCAATCTTAGCAAGGAGTTGAACCAAGCTGAACAAGACCTCCAAAGATTGGGAAACATCGCTGCTCTTATGGACTACATGATTGTTCAAAGCCTTGCAACGGTCACTCGCCATGAGACCATCAACTTCCTCAATAAGGTCTTAAAGGTGAAGCGTCAGATGTTTGCTACCATTGCAGACTTGCTACATTGGGTGTGAAGGGAATGGAGGGTCCATGATCACTAAATTAGGGCCCCATTAATATCAATCAATCATTGTTGAATGCCACAGGCTGACCATGTGCATTCCTTCATGACCATAATTTGCCATCTTCTAATGACTGCTTATAGCATGATAGCTGGTGCACAGTGTTACAAAACCATCTGAAACTGGTTTGATGAACAGGGCAATGGCCTTCCCAGTCACAAGATCTGAATCCAACCTCAACAGCTTTGGAGTGAGTTAGAATAGGGGTAGAATGAGGTAGAATTGGCTGCATGAAAGTGCCTCTGAACAACTTGCATCAGCTGTGTGATGCAATCATGTCAACATGGACCAGAATCTCAAAGGCATGTTTTAAGCATCTTATCAGATCCATGCCATAAAGAATTGGCTGTATTTAGAGCTAAAAGCTACACAGTCCCAGCCAGCATGCTCATGTCCGGCTCACATGGGTGGAATGTGGGCTTGGTGACTTCCAAGGGAAGTGGATTTGTGCATGTGTTGTTACTGGGACCCAGTTGGGCTTCCCGAATGGGCCCCATTGTTACAGCCCACCCTAATCTCACATAGGTCCTGTATAGGTCCCATTAGCAGTGAACAACCCAGATGGAGCCCATCTGCAACCACGCCTGGTCCCATCACTGACCCTGGTTTGACCCTGGTGGGCTTCCATATGTGGGACTATAAATATATATATATTATATTATATTCTGTCTGACAGTTGCCATCTGTCTGTTAACCTTCCAGAGGGAGCAGGAACAGCAGGGGAGTCTTTTCCAGGCAGAGCTGATATTTGGAGAAGATGGGCGACTTACTGTCTTTCCACCTGTGCACTTGTTCCAGCAGGTGCTGCTTGAAGCTTTGTTGTCAGTGGGTGATTCTGCTCTACAGGTGAGTAGGAACTAAATTGAAATGGTTTTTAGATACTTAAATTACCTTTAACATGCATTCAACATTATGTACCCCAACCAACCTCCTAAGCCTAACCCTATCAGTATTGATTGTGGCAGCTTTGGACGTGTTCCAGCTTCATTGCTGGGTACAATTGTAAGTGAACAAGTCGGTTCTCAGAAGTACTGCAGTTTTTTTTTTGTTTGTTTTTCTTGCCTACAGGTGTTTGATTCATTCAGTAATTCACCAGACACTACAGATACCTTGGCAGCTAGCTTCTCACTCACCAGTATTGAAGAGCATTCTTCGAGCAATGGCCTTCCATGTGACATGAGTCGTCCTGTCAGTAGAGGTGACTAAAATCTGCGTACAATCCCCATTGAGTCCCACAACTACGGCTTTCCACTGCAATAACCATGTTTATTGTAAAGTTAATGAGTATGTCTTATTTACAGCATCCAAAGATAGAGGAACAAGTGCTGACAGCCTTTCGTCCATGAAGGAGCCATGTGTTCCCTCAACCACTAATCTGGTGCTACCCAGATTGCCCTCTCTTAGAGTAGAAGGGCAGAGAGTGCGAGGGCAGTACTATCCCCTGTGCAGTAAGCAGCTAGAATGGCATCTGCAGGTCCATGCTGGGACAGAGGAGGTAGAAAGAGAGCAAGCCAGAATCACTCAGGTAATTCGCTTCTGTGTCTTGATTTATAATATGTATATTAATAATTAATGTTTTAGCGCCTATCAAGCGTTTCACACTGAGAAGACAAATATAAAGCAGCACAGAAATAAATTGAAAATAGAGAACATAAAAGAATTTAAAAAAGGAAAATGAAAATATCATAAAAATCTAAAAATGAATCTAAATCTAAAAATAAATCATTATAAAAAAGATTTTTTCCCTAATATATTATAATAGGAAGTTAGAAATATTATGTCAGACAATACAGCAAATATAAAATCAGTGAAAAGCTAAGAAGAGATTTTTGCTGCTTACATACACTGAACAGATACATAATATAATATACAGCTAATAATATAATAGTACTACAATTATTAATAGTACCTGTGATAATATTAATAACAGTAATAATAGTGGCATTTTATGTATAAGCACATTCCACTTACCCAAGGTCACTGTACATATAAAATTGTTAATAATATTATTAGTAGTATTATTATATGTTAGTTTGTATAATTTGAGAAAGAAGGATAAAGAAGGGGGGGGGGGTGCAATAGGATCAGCTATACTGAAAGTCCTGTCACCCGTAATATTTACATTTAAATGAAATCAACCTCATAGCATTGTTTTGCTGCAGTAGTTCTGTTTGTGTAAAGTGTAAAGATCTGGAATCGAAATAACAGAAAATCAGCCATAACATAACATAACAGCCAAAACCACTGACACATGAAACCACATAAATTAACATTCATGATTTGTATCACAGTGTCAAGGGTTGGATATATTGGGTAGCAAGTGAACAGTTCTTGAAGGTGATGTGTTACAGCAGGACAAGCATAAGCATCTGAACCACTTTGCCAAGAACCAAATTGTGATAACTAGATAAATGGACCAGAATCTCCAAAACATGAGGAATGCCTTGTGGGGTATTCCCAATACGCAGTGGTCAGTGCCTACCAAAAAGCTTCCAAAAAAAAGAACAACCAGTGAACCAGTGACAGGGTCATGGGCCATCTGGTCCAATCCTACAGAAGAACTACTGTAGCACAAATGGCTGAAAAGGTCAAGGCTGGCTATGCCTCAATAGGCCAAAGCAGTTTTGGTGGTATGAAGGTAACCTACACAACCTTAGACAGGTGGTTTTAATGTAATGGCCGATCAGTTTATTTGTTGTGGAAATGTTCATTTCACAGCCTGCCTAACCATTGTTACACCAACTGATCCCCCCCCCCCCCCCCCCAATCTAGGAAGCCCTCCAAGAGATCCAGCAGTTGTGCGAAAGGCATTCCTGGTTGTCAGACGCTCGTTTGTTTACTAACCAGTGGAGCACAGCTTCCCTAAAGAACATGCAAGGGTGGCCTGCCCCTAAATATAAGGAGCACATCCAGAAGGTACACTACTGGAGAGATCGAGTATGCGCTATGCCACCTGCTTTCACCACTTCCAGCAAGCTCCTCACTGTCACCTGTTCTCGCATTCAGGAGAAGCTAGGTGTGTTTGTGAGACACCACATGTCTGTCTCCTGTTTCCTAATCCATATTTTACAGATAAAGTATCTGCAGTTGACTTGCTGGCTGTTTAAGGTTCTTTTGTGTTGTCGCAGAGTCCTTGTTGACCTCCGTTGGGCAAGATGCTTTTAAGGCACTGTCTGATGAGCTGCAATTGCGCTCAGCAAATCTGACATCTGAACTGAAGCAAGCTGTGGACAGGCTGAAGCCTGAACCCACCGACCTCAGTGACTTCACACATTATGCTAGCACGGTATTAATCACTCCAGGTTGATGTAGGAAGTAAGCCACATTGGCAGTTTTACTTGTTAAACTTTGTTTTTTATGTATAGGTAAAACACTACAAGGAGAGGACAGCTGATATGAAACAACAGCTAGACTGCCTCTACTCCCTTCGAAAGATAAACCAGCTGAATCATGGTGACGTGACTCCGGGGGAACAACCCCTGACTGGACAGGTAGGAAGCATTGTCCTGTTTCCCACTGCAGGGCCCAAGGGATACTAAGACCACGCCATACCATTCTGCTCTTGTACGGACCCGGTATGTGCTCTGCCTCGCATTAATTATGCGGCAGTTTCACTCTGAAATCTTGCTCTACAACTTCTAGGCTAATGTAGCACTAGCTGGCTAAGGCTAGCTGACTCACAGAGGCTATACTTTGTCTGTTAGCATTGTGTAATCTGCATGCACAAATCACACTCGTCTCAAACCACGCCAAAGAGGCCATTTTACTGATGTAGTGCAAAATAGGGGTGAAATCCACGTAAACTAGTCTGTATGAAATTAACTCAATTGGATTTGATGCGATTGTGATGACTTAAGCATGCAGTAAGCGCTTTGCTAATGAATGGCCGTGGTCCGATTTACAGTAGCAACATCATGAACATAGTCCTGCACAGCTGTTACACATCAGCTTTTAACACAGAAACGCTGCAGCTTTAGCTTTGAAGTGTTTGCCTTGTGATGGTAATACTAGCTTCAACTAAGTAAGCTGCTGAGCGGTAGCGCTGTTGGACTAGCCGTCAGCCCAGCTGGGCACAGTTTTCTCAGCACGGTTAGCTAACCGTGGGCTTAATGGCTTAGGGATACACTGATTGGCTCCATATTTGCATCACCTTTGTGATCCTAGGTCTTTATACTTCCAGTACAGAAAATATACAAAAAGTATATTTGTTCCATTTTAACCTCTTCAAGTGCACTGATCATTACCGTGGCAACAGGTGTACTTTAGTGCACTGTAGCATAATAAAATGTAGCATACTTGAGTCGGCTATGGTCTCATCCAACATCGTTAGCTCGGCCCGGCTGATGACTAGTCCAACAGCGGCTATTGGTTTTGGGAAGATACAGATTTTTCTATGTTTGATTTTCTAAAAGCTCATTTTCTCTCTTTATTGTTGCAGACACTCTGGAATCTCTGGAACCAGTTTGTTCTTCTACTCAAACAAGCAACCGACACAGTCACCCACCGGCTGCCCCTTATGATTAACATTTTAGACAGTACCTTTTCTTCACTGACTGCCACACTAGAGGATTTGGTCAGCGATGCCACCACAGGATCTTATATCGACCCAAAGCAGAGCGCTGGCCAAATGGTTGCTGAGCTCAGACTAAAGTGTAGACAGCTAAATGTAACAGTGGCACAGCTGGATGAGTTGATCCAGGCCAACCAAAGTCTGAGAGGTAGAACCTTTATTTGAACCTCTACTTTATTTATTATCTACTTGTTTTATTATTATTTTTACAGTATCATCAGACAACATTATTTCATGAAGTAAATATGCCTGATTTAGCTGAATCTGTGGTCAGTGGGCTGATTGGTGTTGGTATGAAGTAGAGATGCACCCACTGCAATTTTCTTGGCCGATTCTGATTTTTTTTTTTTAACATATGACTGGGGATTCCCTCTTCAGCTTGTGTGTCATTTTTAATGACATTGCTGTAAGATAGGGCAGATTTACTCATAACTGTGATTAAAATGGTAAACTCGCTAATGAGACTTAGTGGAAAGCCATTAAACCTAACTGATTTTTTCTCCTCCAGAATGAAGCACAATAAGTCTTTAGACCAACGTGAGATGTGATGTGACGCTGAACATAAACGATCTGCTTTGCAAAACCTGCTGAGCTCTGAGGAGCTGTAAACAGCACGCTGCGGCAGACATGGTCCAAATGTTTTTAACTTCTGTAGGACGTGCTTCGGCCAAGCCACACTAGCCTTTGGTCCATTTTGGAGGCACCTCCTGACATGTTAAATGTCCTCCTGTTGGCTGTGCTTGAAGTCCAGTGACGACTTTTGAGAGAGGTTAAAGACCGATAGTACGATAAACCGTCTATAGAGGATATGCACTGGCGTTACATTTCCCGTGGAAAACACCTCCTTTAGTCGGACTGAGTGGCAAAACATTCTACAACATGGCTTCAGCCATGCCAGCAAAACCAGGGATTACACAAGCGATTATCTGTTCAAGCTAAAAACAGTTTAACTCAACAGCGATCCATACCAATAACCAAAGAACCAATGGTCCATGTACATGGATGTGTAGTTGGGAATGTCCAGCTAAGTGAGGCTCAAATCAAACACGCTTACAGGATTAAGGCTTATATCTGAGAGACCAAAGTTGAGCAAAGGAGTCTTAGGAGTCTACTGTTTTCAGGCTCATTTTGTAGATTTGCTCATTCAGGCTTTGTTTGCTTTCCCTATTTTTTTACCACTCATTGGTCGTGGCTGCAGTAACCCGTCATGTCCCGTGCATACCCCGTATTCAGAGCTGAACGTGACTGCACATTGACAGTGATGAACGTCTATAAGGAGCCATTTCAGACACCGCAGTGGCATGTCGCTGATTGGTTCCAGTCACTGGCAGATTGATGGGTGGATCTCTAATATTAATTTAATAATAATTAAACAAGGCTTCTTCTGCAGTCACTGATTTAACACTCATGTCCATCTTTAGGTTGTACTTTCTTTTTATAAAAAAAACCTCTTAATCAGGATCAGAATCAACTTTGCATATTATAAGTTATGTATCCACATAAAATGTCAAATATGTTTCATTTCTAGGACTCCCATTGAATCTCATATCTGTAAAGACAGCCAAGCAGAGCATCGAGGCACGGAAAGAGCTGTGGGAGCTAGTGGGTGCGTCTACTGCACAGATTGAAGAATGGAGGCTCCTGCTGTTCGGCAAGGTGCATTTAGCATGTATCTCATGGTCATGAATTATCTTTCACATAGTTGTAGCAATTTATATGAAATCCCAATGTTTCTGTGCAGTTTGTGGTCTCCAGAGCCCAGGAGAAGGTAACTGGATGGCTCCAACAAGCAGTCTCACTCTCTAGAGTCATCCCTGCTCAGGATGCAGTTCTTCAAGTTGCCATGTGCAATCTTGAGGAGCTCAGTCAGCAGCTCGCTATATTAGCTAAGCTAAGCAGCCCCACACTGAAATACAAACACTGGAGAAACATCTGTAAAGGTAAGATTATGCAAGTGAATGTAAGATGTTCATACAGTCGCGGTCATGCAATAACCTTGCATCCCCAAAATGACAGCTTCACAAGAGAAGAAACAAAAGTCTTTTTGGAGCACTTCTACTGGTCCATTCATCATGAAAATCAACACAATGTGTAGAGTAACTGACAGATTCACATCATGTCAGAAGCGACTACGACAGTGGGTATGATAAATTGGGGGTGGGGTGAGAATTCCAGTTGTTCATGCACGGAAACAAAAATGACCCAATTCATATATATTTAACATAATGCTTCTTAATATTACATATTTTATATCCATGTAAACTCCCTGTAACTAGGCACTTTTAATGTTGCCTATATATATCAAGCTCATTTTATACTGTTTGAAGTATTTGTGACTTTTACAAACTCTTACTAGCACTAAAGTCACTTAAGAGGCTGGAAAGATTTTAAAAACTTGAAAATGTATTGAAAGATTTGAGAATTTTGTCTATTAACACTCCTGCTCTACCTCAAGCTTTTTGTACTTTCTTAATACAAATACTTCTTGATCAGGATCAGAATCAACTCATCATCTGATTCACATCATGTCACAAATGAAAATAGGAGATACAAGTTTAGTGCGTGACAACAGCAACATGCTACCATTGCTTTCACTAGAACACAGCTAGGGTTGCCAATCTGTTTATCTGGCACCATTTTTATCATCAGTATTTTGGTATGAGAGCTTGGGCAAGGCCAATGCCATTCTAGCCATCTTCAGTTTTATAAAGATGTCAGGATAGTACGGTAGAGTGAATATGTTAAAGTACAGTACAGAAAGGATAATAGGAATCTGATTGTTAAATGTAATTATTAATATGCATTTGGTTCAATTATAGAGTTTTTCATTTATTATAAGGTTATTTGGGGTTGTTTGGTGGAATGGTTTGTCACCATGTGCTTCATGACAAAATTGCAAAATTGCACAATTTTAGAAATGGTGACTTTACAGAAGGCAAAGTATTTTTTTTTTTTTGATTAATTTTTTACTGTTCACATATAAACAATTACACATCTTAAATATGGTTATGTATAGATTAATGTGTTTTTTTATACATTGTTTACTTGCCCAGGGATTTCAGAGGAAAAACAACTCCATCTAGCGTTTTACGACACAAAATGCATTTTATGTATGGGCCTTGACACAATAAACAAAATAAACTAAACTAAACTGTACTATAAATTGCTGCATGTAGGCTGGTGCCTACCGATGTTGGTCTTGTCAGACCAAATCTGGACCCCTGTTAACATGATACTCTCCTTTTAGGCATGGGCCTGTTCTGTTCTACGGCACAGAATTTAACTGTGTCTGATCTTGTGTCTAAAGAACTATTAAAGCATGAAAAGGAAATCAGTAAGGTTTGTCTAATCAGCTTCTGTCCTCATAATGTCACATAACACATGGGTGCAAATATTTGCTAAACTCACTAAAGCATTTTGGTCTGGGTTATTGCTCTCTAGATCTACAGAGAGGCCAAAGCTGCAGAAGAAATGGAGCAAACATTTCGGAAAATTCAGCAGAGCTGGGAAGGGATGGTCTTTCGGCTTTCCAAGTTCATTGTCACCATGTGGCAGAAGGAAAATCCACAACTTGGAGAGACTCGACAGAAGAAGCGTTTTAATGATGTTGTTTCAACCCAGAATGCTCCACAGCTGCACGCCTGTGACAGTGGAACTTTCACCATAATGGGTACTTGAAGAAAACAATGTGTCCGTGTCTGCTTATGTGAATACATTTAGAATGTGGGTAGGTCTGGTTGTAACCCAAGCCAACCCTATTTTCTGATTTATCCAGCTAATTAATCAACTCATGAACGGTCAGTGTACGTTGTATGTTTTTATCTGAGCAGATCTAGGAACACTGCTGGCTCAGACTGAGGACAGCATTATGACTCTATCTAGCATGCTGCTTTCTCCATACGTTGCTGAATTCAGGAAGGAGGCTGAACATTGGGTGCAGCTTTTGCAGGACCTTGGTATGTGTACAGATCTTAAAATATTTACCTATACATCAAATTCAAACACCTTTAACTGACAATAATATAATATTGAGCACTTACTGTTCACACTTGCTGTAGGGGAATTGCTAGATTTTTGTGAAAGATACCAGCAAAAGTGGGTCTTCCTCAGCAAAATATTTTCGGAGACATCAGTGAGCACACAAAAAGTGGAGTTGGTAAGTTGGGTTTTTTTCTTTTTCTTCTTTTAATTACACTGTAAAAAGTGGTTCGCCTGTTTAACCTAAAAAAAATGCTTCATGTGGAAACAAGCAGTTGAACTAGGACTTTTCGACTGTCAATCAGTTAAACACTCGTTTTTATTTAAGCTGAACAAACCCAGTGCCAGAGGTGATTCTAGAGTCTGTTGGGGCCCTGTAATGTAACAGTTCCAATACAGAAGGCTTATGTGTGAAAGCCTGCACTGGCTACTTAGGTTTATATTGTAACAGACATAATTCTAACATAGATTCCTCAGTATCACAAAACCACTAAGCCTACACTACAGATATGGGAGAATAGGTTAAAATACACACACCGCACTGTGCATGCATCACAATAATTCACACCAATACACCATTTAGAGTCATTTAGAGTAGCCTACACGTATCCAAATATCTTTGCATCTATATGTTATAGTTAACTAATAGCAAACATCAAAGTAAACACGAGAAATAATGTGCTGCTAATGTAAGTCATGGAATTCAAGTGTCTTTCACCCACAGTTGAGGCTAGACTAGCACCATTTAGTTATTTAACAATGTATTTATTAATTACTTAATGCTTCACTCACCACTGTAGCAGTACACAAAAGGTTTGGACCTCCCGGTTTGGTACGAGTTAAGTACAACAGGGTTCTTTTCATTTCAACACTGTTTGTTATCATAGCAACACTCCTAAACCACTACAATTCAGACTGTTTTACAATGCAGATTCAACCACCAGATCTTAAATTATCCAGGTGGGGAAACTGTACCAAGTATTCATGGTGGAACTGTGTACACCATGAGTGGAGGCAGGCAGGGTCCTCTTTGGAAGGTCAGGTCTCTCCTACAAGCATTTGCTACATGCAAACTTTGTGCATTGCCCCTGCTGAAGTTTTAGGTTTGTCAGCCCTCTGGGGCCCCTACTGGCCTGGTGCCAAGCAGCACCTTTGCCCAGTTCAAATACTTGTTACTACATGAAATATTTTCTTTTAGGTGAAACGGACAAATTTACAGACTATTTACAGTGTACATTAGTACACTATTAAAGCATTTTGGAGAGGTGTGTGTTTACTGTAGTCTAGGATATGCTGTTATATAGAGTCTAATCAAGTGTCCTTGGTTGTGTTGCAGCTAGAGAGGTTTTCCCCAGTGGATAAGACCTTTCGGGAAATGATTCAGGTTACATTAACTGACCCACATGTGCTGAATTTTGTACGGTTGCGGAAGACAACAACGACCTGTAGTCAGTTCCAGGGACAGAGTCTGTGCGCTATCTTCACCGAGGGAATCACAGCAATGGACAAAATGTCCATGGAGTTGTTGCATCTTGTAGATTCAGCGCGTGAAGAGTTCCCCAGACTATGCTTTCTCAACGATAGAGAGGTGATGAAACTTTGTTCTCTGCACCAGACACCCTCATCTCTTCTCCCTCTGGTTCGCAAATGCTTCAGAGGAGTGCAATGGCTTCAGCTTACCAACAATGGTGAAAATGACCTGACAGATGTGTCGGAGTTAGATCCATCCAGCACAGAGATTTGGGTGAGAGGCGTATATGGAACTCTAAGGGATCATCTGCCATTCCTCTGTCCCCTGGAGCCTAATTTAAGTCCTCTGAGTTGGCTTGGGCTTTTGGAGAACAAGTTATACCAAACGATGGAACAGCTAATGTTGAAATGCACTCTTGCTCAACATTGCCCTGAGCCAGAACAGAATGATCAAGCCGGTGGTAGTCCTTCTCCTGACCATGCTTGCATTTCCAGCATGTTAGGAATGGACATGCAAGCTCCTTCCAAGGTCACCAAGCCACCAGCCTTTTTGCAGCTAACCGCCGAATATCCTCTGCAGTGCTGTTTGGTGGCAGAGGAGGTTTTGTGGTGCAGTGAAATTGAAAAGGCTTTTCGGGACCCAGCTCACATCCAAACCAACTGGGTGTCGTTGAAGTCCCGAAATGCTGCAAAACTTAAGAGCCTATGTCAAGCCATACAGGATAAATTAGCAAATTCATGTGATCTCTCTTTGGCATCCCGGCACACTGTAACAGCCCTGCAAGCCTTGATTTTACTTACAATGAAGCATTCCCAACAGTTAGATGGCCTTGTTAAGGTGCAGGGTAGCCTGGAATCCTCTTTTGAATGGCAGAGGCTAATGAAGTATCGCCTTAGTGCCACTGATAACTGGAATCAATGTAGCGAAAACTCTCTGGAAAACCCAAACTGCACAGAACACTCTGTTTATGTCAGCATCTTGGGAACACAGTTGGCATACGGCTATGAATATATAGGGCCTGAAAACTGGACGATGGTAATTACCCCCTCAACAGAAAGAGCATTTTTGGGCCTTCTTCTCGCCCTTACCAGTTACAGGTGTGCCTACATTAGTGGACCAGTCATGTCTGGTAAGGAACAGACCGTTCTCCAGTTAGGATGGGCGCTGGGACGGCAAGTAATCACCTTGAAGTGTTGTGTGGATACAAGCTTGCCAGTTGTTTGCCAAATGCTGAAAGGGGCACTCCAAACTGGTGCATGGCTAGTTCTCGATTCTGTGGATTCAATGGAACAGGGAACACTGTCTGTTCTAGGGCAGCATCTATCAGACCTTCATCAATATCTGTCAACAGTTCAGGGAAATGCACATCAAAAAGCTGAGGAGCTACAAGATCGTAAGGGTAAGGTTGTACTGGAGAGTAAACACTGCCAGATGGAATTCCAGGTACCTTTTGGAGAAAGAAACATTTTAGCTAAGCTAAGCTTTGGCTGTGTCCTCATTTCTTCACATGGATACTCAGCTGAAGTACCAGAAAACGTTCGAGTTGCAACAAGACCTGTTTCACTGATGCAGCCTGACTACAGCATCATCGCAGAGGTTTTGCTAGTTTCCTCTGGATTCTCTGAAGCAACCAGCATGAGCCGCCGTCTAGTGTCTCTTTTTAACCTAGCTAAGGATTCATTTTGCCTTCCAGATTATGTCTGCAGAGATCAGTCTTCCTGGCTAGTTCTAATGAGAAAGATCATATATGTCTCTGGAACGTTCCTTCACAAAAAACCTAGGAAGGTCGATAAAGACAGATTTCTTTCATGGGATGCTCAAAGGCCTGATGATCCAACTCTCAAAGGATCTGACAAAGTGGCACAGGAAAGTAAAGACCCCCAGTCGTCCCTTGACCAACGCTCCAGTAAATCTTCCATTGTAAATGCTATTAGAGAAGAGCAGTCTGTAATCAAAGGAGTAATGTTGGTGTTGTTGCCTGCCATCGTTGAGCACAAGAGGGCCTCACAGTTCCGCACCATTTTTGAGGAAACGTTTCCAACAGCAGGATCCTTTCTGATTCTTCAGCACTTGATTGAGCCGGAGGCCGAGCAAAATCTCCTTAGGAATGCCGTCACAGAGGAGTTGCAGGAAACAGGATTTTGTGCTGACACTCAAATACTTCATAGTGCTTTGACCCTGCATCAGACACTGGAGTTCTCTAAGGCAGTTGTAATGCTTGGGCCAGCAGGCAGTGGGAAGACAACTTCATATCGAGCTCTTGCAGGAGCACTAAGGCGACTTGCAGCAAAGTCTGAACTTGAGAAAAATCTTGCAGACATCAAGGTTTCGCCGACTTCACGTTGGTGCTCTGTTAACACGGTGGTCCTGTTCCCTAATGCTTTGTCCCATGAGGAACTTTTTGGTGGATGCTACAAACAGCCAGGCTGCTGGTGCGGCGGTGCCTTCACTAAAGCGATAAGAAACACAGGGGAGCACGATTCCGTGGTCAACGATCTATCCTATCCTAAACGAAAAGTGAAATGGCTGGTTCTGGATGGGGAACCCTCAAGCCAACCTGGGTGGTTTGATTCTTTAAATACACTTGGTGACCCCAGAGACCCCTGTTTGTGTCTCTCGTCAGGTGAAAAAATCCAGACATCGCAAGACCTTAAAATAATCATTGAAACCACCAGCCTTAGAGATGCAACTCCCTCTGCACTGGCACAGTGCAACCTAGTGTATGTTTCGGGACAGGATCTGTGGAAGGCTGTATGGAAAAGCGAGATGGACGCTCTGTACAGGGATCATATTCTGGACCAAAGCACTCTGAAAATGTGGAGCTGTCTAGCGGACGATCTTTTCTCTCGTAGTCTCATCTTCCTCAAACACAATGCATTATCCACTGTACCGTCCAGTGATGGGCATGAAGCCAGTACATCAGATTCAGGCATTACTGATGGCTTACGAGAAGTAACCTCATTCGTTAAAATCCTCCATGCCCTTCTGGGAGCGTCTGGCAAAGGACGTGGCTTGCAGCCAGCATCTAAGCTGACTGAAAGAGGAGGTAACATTTCTAAATTCTTGCTTTTAATTTTTCTGTGTATTTATAGTTTATAATGATCCATTGCTTCACTCATCATACTTACATAGTTACCTATATTACTCAATTTCACTGTGGCCTTATTTGTAGATCATTGTTACCTTTTCCCCATTCACAGAGCTACAAGCAAGAAACGTCTTTGTGATAGCTTATATTTGGGGTTTTGGTGGACAGCTGCATCCACGGTACGTGCTCAATATGTTAAGAACTTTCAGAAGTACAAGAAGTGTATTTGACATGTACACTGGAAGTATGACTGTTTTTATCTTTCTCTTGGTTTTAGACACTGGCTAAAGTTTGATCTTCTTGCACGAGAAGCCTTGTTTGAGAGTCGTTACAAAATTGAAGTGCCAGCTGAGGGTATAGTATTTGAACATTTCTTCAACTTCAGTGATGGGAAGTTGGAAGCTGGATCTACCAGTACAAACAGCTTCGTCAGATGCCCACAGCAGGTTTGCTCATGCATAGATCCTCCAGTGTGCTTATGCTTCTAATTCAGTATTGCACAATTCAAAGCCTATTCCATATCGGCTGTACTACGGGTGGGCAATATGAAGATATTTTATCAAAATCATTTGTATCAAAAATTGTGAGTGTATAACTATAACTGTTTTAGACACCAGGATGCAACTGTATTGCTCCTCTGTTCCGTTTTTGCTTGTTTGCCAAGATGCCAATAATTCTAAAGGGTACTTTATCAAGTAAATACTACATACAAATTGGCAAATACTACATACAAATATCATTAGAAATGTATTTGAGATGGTTTTGGATTCTGCAAGATGCTAGTCTAAACCCAAGCCACAGAATAAAACAGTACATGATTGTTAAAAGTCTCTAGATGAGCCTATTCTAAAGGAATCTTTACCTCTCAATACAGTATGAAAAACATGCATACCTCCTGGACCTCATGTTGGAAGCCCATCAACCAGCACTATTAGTAGGAGAAGCAGGTTCAGGCAAAACAGTGCTGTGCCAGTCTTTGTCACAACAGAGACCACATGTGAACCTAAAAGCTGGTCCGCTGCTGCGTTCTGCTGATTTGCGTAATATACTTAAAAGCATGGGTGGTCATAAGACTCGACTGTCCTCTGGGGGAACAATCATGCAGCATCCTGGTTTACTTCTGTTTGTTGATGACCTACATGATGCTCCTTTTGGTATGTATATTGAATCCTCCATTTGAATTGAGCAGCTTCATATTTTTCTTTTGGTTTGATGTTAACTGTTAACTGTTCTTCTCTTCACCAGATAGTACCGGAAAAATATCAATGCCCTTGGAGACCTTACGTCAGTGCATCTCTAGGGGAGGAGCACTGACTTCGGATGGCTGTCACTTCAAATTGTTCAGCTCTGGAGCCATGAATTATCTAGGTGCTTGCAGCACTTTGGGAACAGACAAAAGAAACTACAGTCAGATTTCCCCTCGGTTCTCTAGACTGTTCACTGTCTTGGTACTTCCTAGTATGACTGCAGAGGCTCTATTTTCCATCCATTCCACACAGTTACAGCAATGGCTCAAAAGCTTCCCATCCATGCCGAGAATTTCAGATATGGCGCGCTGTATTGTCACTGCAACTTTTGATGTGTATCTTGCTGTTCGCGAACATTTATGCTCTTCTGCACAGTCTCCCCTCATTGTGTTTTCTCTACATGACCTTCAAAAGGTATTCCAAGGGATGAGCCTGTGGGATCCAAGGAAAACAGCTGGTAATTTACTCCAAAGGAAGCCCAGCTTTTGCTTCCAAACTGGTTCTTCGTGTGATTTCCCTGTCTTTGCTCCAGCTACCCTAGGTCCAGCAGCAAATGTGCTCAACATTGCCCGTCTGTGGATGCATGAGTGTTTGCGTACCTTCGGGGATCGCCTGTCCTCCAATGAGGAAATTCAAAAACTGGTGTCAGTTCTGAGCAGAGTGTCTGAGGACAACTATGGAAGAAGACTAATGATTGAATCCCAGTCCAGTGGAGCAGACAAGTCTGACTTTGCATGTCAATTAAAGGAGACCAACAGAGTTAACCCAAACCAGCAACATTCGACTCCTATTCAGCAAGAGATGGATGAGGGCAACGCAGAAGAGTCTTCCACAGATGACGTCACAGAAGGTCACTCAGAGAGCTCAGAGGAAAAGAGCTCCTCAAATTCCAGCTTTTCAAGGAGTGAGAGTGATGAGGGCGATTATAGCATTGCTTCTTCAGGTAGAGGAATCAGACATGAGCTGAATTACCATAACATAGCTCACTTCCAGCCCGAATCAGCACCAAGAACAGCTAATTATTTGTTTCAAAGTCCTGTTTCTTCTGAAGAGACAGAACCGTTTGAAACTTCTGAAGGGAATCAGTGTTTGCCGCTGCAGTTGCTGCTGGAAATGGGTTCCTCTGCCTGCAATATGGTCTACAGCCCAGATCTGGGTCAATCACGCGATTGCGTAGCACAGCAACACAACTACCGGGAGAGAGACTTGGAAATGTTGGTACAGCAGCTGGCTCACATTGTAAAACAAAAAGAGGAAGATAATGATTGCAAATCAACCAGCTTTGCTGTGTATCGCAAGAGAGTATGTCAGCTTGTGCATATCCTACGCTCCTTGCTCATTCCTGGTGGACACGGAGTTCTTTTTGCAGCTGGAAGGAAAACAGGCCGGAAGACTGCTGTACGCCTAGCGGCTTATTTGACAGGCTACAAACTAATCGAGGTTCATCGCGGAAATGAGAGCAAACTGAAGGAGATACTGAAAGAGGCTGAGAGCCAGAGTGATGTAAATGGTAGACATGTGGTGTTTCTGGTCCATGAGGATATTAGCCAGACCGTTAGGGATAAGCTAATGGCTGTCATGGCTAATGGAATAGGTCCAGAGCTTTCCTCAGATAAAGAAATGAAGGATGTGATGCCCAATATCATAGCCATAATGAAGGGTTCCAGCAAACGTAGAAAAGACAATCACGTCCCTAAAAGGTACATCATAAACATGCATATTTAGCTCATATATAAGCTCTCCGAACAAAAACTTTGTCATATGAGTCTACCAGCAGTGGCAAAACTCCCAGTCTACAGGAAATTCTTGAATTGTGACTGTCGGACAGGGACCGCCGGAAAACGGAAGAAACAAGAATTGCTTCTAGAAGTCAATGCAGGTCCTTCAAAACCCATTTTTGAAAGAACACTCCACAGGGAACTGCATTTTCATTTACAGACCATGAAACCTACAGAACAGTCAAAAGGAGAATTTTCGTGTAGACTGGGATTTTTGCCACTGCTGGTAGACCAGTATGACCGTACACGTCTATATACCTGCAAATTCATCTACTTCCTTCACACTACCTGCTTTGCTGGGCCCATAAACCTCTTTTTGCCAATCATTACATCTACTTTACGATCCATTTTCTACACATCCAACGAGACATTCACTGTACTATCCCTATAAATCCTGTCCCAACCAAACACTCACTTTATAAGAACATATGTTGCTTTAGAACAGGTAAGCAGAAGCACATGTGATCAGCTGCACTCAGCAGTTGATTGAACTAGTGTAATCAGGTGTGCTGCTACTTGTCTAGAGGAAAAAATGGTAGCCACACCGGCCCTTTGCGGATAAGATTGGACACCTCTCAATAAACATTTGTAGCAATGCATGTTTACAGTCACTTGTAAACAATTATTGACCATTTCCTTATAAAATCTTATGGTATATAGAGAAGTATGTACTATAATTAATAGATTTCTGACAAAGTAACCGCATGTGTTTTCCTCTTATTCAGGTATTTCAGAAACAATCAAAGAAATCTGCACATGTTCTGGTTACTGTCTTTCAACCAAAGCATGTATGAGAAACAGACTGAACAGTCAGGACAATTATCTCTTATAGTGCGAAGTATTACCAAGGTTGTAAGCCTCTGCTCCTATGTAGAGGTGTACCATCCATGGAGTTCTGAGACTTTCATTGAAATTGCCACGGATCATCTAAAGCAGAGTTTTCAGATTTCAGCAACAGACATTCAAGGTAGGTGTGTAGGAATATATGTTTTATAATGACACAAAATGTTAGACAAAAGGTAGTGCCTCTCTTTTCTTCAAGCTAAAAGGTATTCTTCCTTTTCTCTTCAGCTGACGAGGCCTTAGTGGGCAGTATCGCTAAAGCAATGGCTGGAATACACCAGTCTGCACTACAGTATGCCTCCATGTTCCTAACCGTTCAACCATTCGGCCCTCAGACCTTTTTTGAGCTGATGACACACTTCTATCAGCTTTGTGGCCACCTCAGGGAGCAAGGCAGAGGACCTGCTAACAGGTGAACACAGATCTCCAAAACAGGAGCAGTAAAAACCTTGGCATATTGTAAAAAGCAATTTCAAACGATGTCCAAAAGTGATTAAATGGGCAATGGGAAAAGGGCAAGCTTGTGTCTTGCACAACAGCAACGATATGAAAAGCATTATTTTCTAACCCTTCTTCTCAGGGTAGCAACAGCTCTGGCCCGGCTGAAAGATATGACTGACACAGCACATAAATACAGACAAGAGCTTTTCAGGCTTCAAGCCGAATTTGACGACGTACAAAAGGTAAAAACAACATCATCTGAATGCCATACTCAAATTTAGGTTAATGACTTGGTTTATTTTCCCTGAATATTATGCCTTTAGGCATGATAGATGAGGATTTTGTTGAATTTGTCCCTTTTTCTCCCAATTTGGTATTGCCATTCATAGCAATGGCCACGACAGTTGAAGGGTAAGGACTTAAAAACGTGTCACCTATGATGCATGCAAATCCAGTCACTGCCTTTTTTCCAACTTGAGATTTATGAGGGGAGAGAGCATCTGGAGAGAGCATGGCCAGTTGTGTTTTCTGCTGATGGTAAAGCAGCATGGCTCAGGCTGCGAACTCGCAACCCCCGGGTCGTAGTGGAAGAACATTAGACCACTAAATCATGCGTCTACCTTCTAGATAATGCTCCTTCATCATTATTTTCATCAGTCCTCTATTACTGTGATTCCTCATGTTCCCTTCATAACAACCACACAGTTCAATTAAACAGATATAATGTTTGGGATCTGTCTCTGATGGATCTCTCTCACCATGATCTGCTTTAAAGCCATTGAATCTTGTTTGTAATATGGTAGCAAATGCCATCTCTTGACTCTGGGCCTTTTTTTAGTATCTGTTTTGTGCATAAGCTTATAATGTATCACAAAAACTCCACTAAAATAGGAAACAGTCCAAAATACTACGAATGAAACTATCCAATTACTCAAAGATTGCACTGTAAAACGTCCATACTTTGGAACCAATCATAACACTTTATGACCTTTCTGTCATAGTGGTTAAACCAGCTGCAAAAAGCCGTGGATACCGAGCACACAAGCTGTGAACAAGCTCGCCAGCACTGTCTACTAGAAGAGGATCTACTTTCCCATCTAGAAGAGCAGTTGGAACTTGTTGAGCAGCAAGCCAAAGACGCCCTGAACGAGGTCAGACCGATATTTACACTTTAGTGAGCATTTGGAAAGCTTTTGTCCAGCATTGTCTGTTGTCTCTTTCCTGAAGGACTAACTTGTGTTTCATTCAGGTGGGCCCGTTGTATCAGGCCGCGCTTAAGGCATTGAAGTCTTTAAATCAGTCTGACCTGGATGAGGTGCGACACTACAGACATCCCCCTGATGGAGTTGTCATGCTTATGAATGCTATCTGCATGCTGTTCAATCGTGCATGCAACTGGGAAAGCAGCAAGCAGCTTTTGGGGCAGACTCATTTCTTACAGGTCAGAGGCCAAGGAAAGCATAGTCTTTACAAGAGGTGGAACACTGAGGTACAGTAGTAGAAAGTTTCCCAAGGATTATGGTCCAACTGCCTAGACAGCTCTGCTGCTGGGTTTAGCCAACTAGAGCCAGCAGACGCAACCAATTCCTGGGGAGTATTTTGGATCATCATGGCCATTTTCTGGTCTTGCCCTTCGTTGGTTGTTTATTCACTTACATTCATTTTCCTTCTCTTACTCCATTAGGACTTGGAGTTCTTTGACCGCTCAAAGTTAAGCAACGAATCCTTTCAAAAACTGGGTGAAATTGTGCAGGCGCCAAACTTCCAGCCTGACTTTGTGCGTGACAAGAGCCAAGCGTGTGAATCTTTGAGCTGCTGGTTACAAGCAGTGTACCAGTATGCCTGTGTTCAGCGGCATATGGCCCCACAGTATGCCAAAAAGAACCATTTATGCGAGCGCATGTCCAAAAGCCGTGCACGGCTGCGGGTGGCTAGGCTGCAGGAAGAGGCTGCACGAGATAAGTTGGAGAACATGGAGAGGCAACAGATGTTGGTCAAAAACAGTTTGGAGGAGCTTGCAGGTCAGCTCCATAAAGTTGAAGCCCAGGAGAAGAAGGCTGCTGGTGCTGTCAAGCAAGTGCTCTACTACACTGAGAAATGGCGCTCTCTTGAGAAGGTAACTAGCAATACAGTTTTAATGTCACAAGTAAAATTGACCAGTTCCCTGATATCTTTATATGTTTGCTTTCTGTAGGAAACCAAAGTGAACAAGCAGACTATTTCAGGCGATGCACTCATTTTGGCTGCTGCCATAGCTTACTTGGGCCCCTTTGGACCTGACAATCGATTGGATCTGCTAGAAAAGTGGCACAAAATGTGTCTCGCAGGAAGAATGAGCATTGGTCCAGAACACCCACAAAAGCCTCTACATGTTTCTGTTGAGAACCTTTCCTTTGTACCCATTCCTGTGGGTATGGAACTTCACAGGGTTTTGGCTCGAGCAGTTGGGATGGATGACTGTTTCCTCCAAGTAGCGCCTCCTCATCTGGTCTTGAAACTGTTGCAGTGGGGGCATAGAGTTCCATGGGCTCACCACTGGGCTTTGCTGGCGAACACACAGCAATATGAAGATGTGGCAGGTGGTTAACTTCAGTGTTGTTTTTCATCATACATAGAATATTCATAATGAACTTATTTCTGTTTTGTGGCCGTTTCAGATCAGTTGCCAGAAGATGTTGAACGATCTCATAAGGAAGATGATTATGAGCTTGTTGTTTCTGCAGATGACCCAGAATTTCTTGACAAACTCAGTCGTGGAGAAGCTAAAGGTTTGCCATCTATGCAATGCTGTATGCTCTCCACTTTCAAACCACCAATAAAAAGAATATAAGTACAGAAGAGTATAGAAGCTGATGAGGGTCATCCACCATGCTTATGTCTTCTGCAGGTTTGCGAGTGCTGATTACCGATGTCGAACACGCTGTTCCTAGTGAAGACTTTCTCAGTATGTTAGTTCGGCCAGCTGGAAGACACTCGTTTGGATCATCCAGTCCAGGGAAAGCACCTCACTCTGAATACTGCCTCTTCCTGAGCACGTCTCTTCCTGTACGAGTTCTGTTGGATGGTAGGAGACTGTTGACTGTTACATTTTCACTGGAATCATATGCAATCATATCAGAAAATGATGACCTCCTACCTAATAGTGGGAATTACCACCCTTGGCTGAGATGACGCTAACGAGACGTTGTGGCATGGACTGTATTAGGTGAATGAAGGTGTTTATTATAGAGGTTAACCAGCCCACTGTGGCATGTCGATTGCTCTGTAGCTGGGGTACGACTCTAGAACTTCCTACGAAGTTAGTGGTTTCCGACATGCTACCACCCTTCGCCCAGTACTGTTGACAGTCAGTCAGTCATCGCATCCTTTGCCCATAATGATCGTTGTGCACTCTGCTCCAACTGACTGGTGTGCTCGCTAACCCCGCCACTTGGCATCTGTGGCGACTCGGGCTGACGTCCAAACCAGGGGGGTGATAATATTCTGATGACAGCGAATATTTATGCCGTTGTTATACAAGATGATTCCATTTCCTTTTTCTTCTTTTTTACTTTTTCTTTTTTTCTATTAGAGATTCACCCGTTAATCCTGGAAAGGGTAAACGTCCTTGATCTGTCTCTGAGTACATCTGAAGTGCAGGATATTATTCTGACGAATGTCCTCCAGTCTGAGTACTCAGACATGTGGGTACAGCATTGCCGATTGAAAAGAGATCAACAAGTGCTTCAGGACAAGCTCTGTGTAGAGGAGGTACAACAGTATAATGTTTCTAATTAAAGCAATCTCAAACTACATGGCAGTTCTAATTGTTGGGCTGTTTTCCGACTGATTTCAGGCATCTTTGATGGAGTACATTATGCAGTCCTTCACCCCACTTCTGCAGGATCCAGAGTTTCTCCCACGTGTCTCAGTGTGTCAGAGCACCTCATTAAAACTTAAGGAAGAAATTAAAGAGATATCCAATAGCATAGACTGCCACAAACCACTGCTTAATGCGTGTCACGGCATAGCAGCACTGGCCACAAACGTCTACAAGGCTCTCCAGGACGTTGGACACCTGTCCCCCTTCTATTTCTTTCCCCTGCACAAGTTCTTGTGTGTTTTGCGGGAAGCTTTAGCCCTGAAGGGTCAGCCAGATGTTACCCGTAGTGGCGAGATTACGGAAATTTCACACAGGATGGTATCACACATACTTGCTCAATATAGACCCTGCTTGTTACAGAGCCACGCAGAAGTACTGAAGTTGCTAGTGTCTGTTGCGTTCTTCATGCACGCTGAGGACTGCTCTGAGACTGAACGCATCACTTTTCTCCAGGGGATCAGTGCAATACAATTCCCAGAATATGCTCCACCATCTGACCAGACTGAGCCTGAGCTTCCAAGCTGGATCCCACTGCACATACAAGCTAATGTACGTCTCTTAGAGAAAATCCCATCCTTCCATGGCTTGGTCACCTCTCTCAGGGCTTCATCCAGACAATGGCAACAGTACCTGCACTTTCCTTCATCCACTGTGGTTGGATCTGTACCTTGTGAGACACACTCCCATCTGACAACACTACAGAGGGCCATTCTCTGGAGGACATTCTTTCCACAGTGTCTTGCAGCTGTGGCAGATGACCTCGCTGTCTGTCAACAAGTACAGCCGGAGTGTTCAGCAGAGGCAGGTGGCCCTCACACTGGTTCTCTGGGCGCACTCTCTCATTTTCTGTCCAGAAACAAGGGGCCGGTAGTTGTAACCCTGCCTGGACAAAGCAAAGAGGAGTCTGGAAGCATTCACCCTCTCTACTGGATTAATCAACTTGCGAAGTACCAAGAAGACGAAAAGGGGGTGAGGTGGTGTTCGCTTGTTTTAACGGTTAGCATTTTATGTTTTTCCATAAGTATGATTTATAACTTTTAATCATCAACAGGTGAAGGTGAAGGTCATTTCGTTTGGGTCTGAAAGTCAAAGAGATGCTGTTCTCTCAGAACTTGACAGGGCTGTTCAGACTGGCCATTGGCTGGTTTTGAACAACTGCCACCTGCTTGATCACTGGGATGTCAAAATAGTTACTCGGCTGAGACAACTGATGTTCTACAAATCAGAAGGTGACTACTTTGCAAAAAACATATTTATTAATTATTAAATCCCCTAGGAACACATTGATATATTGGATTGTTTTGTTTTTGTATAATACTAAACTTGGGTTGAAGTTCAGTGAATTTCAAATAGAAAACACAAAGCAGAGATATGATAAAACACTTGTTTGTCAACATTACCATGGCACCACACACTGCCTTGAGACAGAGAAGTTGTGTTTGTCAGCTTTTTACTTTGCACTGCGGTTGTGATTTCATAGATCTTTAGAGTTTACTGGGGTTCTGATCTGTAACAGTTACCAGCCCATATATATGTACAAGCTGGAGCCTTGACTGGGGGAAGTGGCTGCCCTGCGTGCCCTGTTGTCCCCCCAGAATCAGAACCCCAGTAAGTTATAAAAATCTATGAAATCACATCCGCACTTATTGTTTAACTTTCCAGGTTGCTAAAGAGCCATGTAACCCTTGTGAGCGGTCAGGGTTTTGTTGACGTGTTGACTTTTAGTACCACCCATTCCACACAGATATTTATTAGACATACTTTGTACATTTACGCTGGGGGCCCTAAAGAACCAGCTTAACTCAGTTATAAGATAGCTCTAAGAAAGCTCTTATTTAGGTTCTCTGGGGCAAAAATGTAAATGTAACCACCTTTCTTTTCTGTTTTAAATTTAAGGGCACTTGGCGGGTATGGTGACAGATACAGGAACCGGTCCAAGTGAAAGATGTGCTAGACATCATGTGCATGCCCATTTCCGGTTGTGGTTTATAACTAAAGGAAATGCTCCACTCTCAGTTCCAGGTATTTAAGCATATTTTACTGTTGCAATATCCAAAACGATGTTTATATCAACTGAATGATCATGCCCATGCTGATATAAGAGCTGTTTAACTTAAAAAAGGAACGTTAGCTCTCTCCTGTGCTTCGCTTATTGAAGTACTGCTAATAGAATAGTGATGCCAGGCATAGACTGTTCTCATGATGGTTGGTGCACCATCCAATACTTTTGGGATGAGGGGGGGGTGACCTCAGTAACGCTCTTGCTGCTGAATGCAATCAAATCCTCACAACACCGCTCCAAAATCTAAAAGGAAGTCTTCCCTGGACAGTAGAGACAGCTACTCCAACAAAAGCAGGATCAATTCTTTTTAATAGCCTTGATTTCAGAAGAAACAGTGAATGACCAGGTGTCCCAGCACGTTTGTCCAGATGGTATATTTAGACCCTTTTAGTTGCAGAGAGAACCATACTTTCTACATAGCAACAACAAGGGTTCCACTACAGGTACATCTTTACCTTGATTCAGCAGCACTGTCATAAAAGTAAGGCCTGTTCTCATGCTCTCTTTCGTAATGCAGCTGTAGTGAGGGTCTGTGCCTTGCACTTGGTGAGTGACTCTAACTGGGACCTGAGGGATGGACTGTGCTCCTCTCTCAGACAAGTTCTGTCCAAAACTCTTCCCGCCACCTCATCTAGACACTCCGTAACCACCGTGGAACCTCTTATTCGCTGTGCCATTCTTCACTCTGTGTTGTTGCAGAGGCGACAGCTGAAGCACATTTATAACTGGTAAGGAACTTCTGCATAGCTGTCGCCTCCTGAATAAGACAGAACAAAGAAAGACAAACTACCCTTTCTTTTCTTCAGGACTCAGGAAGACCTACTCGATTTGGTTGATGCTCAGGACCGTACTGCCAAACACTGCTACGACCCCACTCGAGCACTGGAATATATAGCTGGTAACTGCTTCCTTTCTTTATGATAGTATTGAACATGTATTCCACAAACTAATAGAAAAAAAGATATATAATAAAAATAATAATAAGTTGGTTCACTTACCTCTTAGAACATGACATCACCCTAGAGGACACTTTAAGACAAGAACTTGGTCTAAACTACTGTTGAAGCTTAGTTTGATAAAAACAGCCCTCTTCAAACTGACAGTAAAAACAGGGCGCATGTAAAATACTAAATAATCAGCTAATTATCTGTTGACTTTGGTTTTCTGTTCTTTTGCCCACAGCTTACCTGACGTATGGTGGACACGTGTCAAATTCCTCTGACTTAGAGGCTGTGAAGGCAGTGTGCAGAGTTTGTCTACGACCATCACCTCCTACATGGGGAAGCGGCCCTCACACTCTCTCAGAAATGATCATGGCAGGGTATTTTGGTATGGGCTAATGTGTTATGGTATAAGTATTTCACTACAGCAATGTAGACTATTATTTAAACCTTCATAAACTGAATACATAGTCATATCAGAATGTTATGACCACCTAGTGGGAATAGTGGGAATAACAACCCTTGGCTTGAATGACACTAGCGAGATGTTGTGGCATGGACTGACTGTATTAGATGATAAGTGTTCACTATAGAAGATAACTGGTCCAAAGTGGACAAGTTGTTCTAGGAGTTGTTCCCCTCCGGCATCAGCGGCCCGTAGGGCACGACTGCTACGTCGCTGGGAAGTACTCACTGTCAGAGAAGTACGGCTTGGTATCGGTATACCTTTGCTAATTTGGCAGTTTCCGAGAGCTTCCACCCTTGCCCGCTACCCTATTACCGTGCCCTTTTGGAGCTCAGGGAAATTGCTCGGTTTGCCCAAGAAGATTGTTTTGCAACCTGGACATCCCAGACAGAGTTCCAAACCAGTGATCAGGGGTGGTCATAATATTCTGATATGACTGAATGACTCAGTTGAAGTGGAAATCTTCTAATTTTATGTTTTCAGATGAGGAGAATCTTGTGAAAGCTCTGGAGCGCCGTGTTCAAACCACACTGAACAGTAACGACTCTGTTGTACTGGGCTTCAGTGCGGGGATGACGAGTGAAATGGTGAAGGTAAAAAGTCACAGGCTTAACATGCTGCTACTTCAGTCCCAAGGTGGCTTTGCAGCAGTCAGAGGTGGAGGTGTCTTCAATCATTTTCAAAAGCTCCCAGGCTACAAAAAGGCTCGGGAAAGATTACAAGCTTTGTGGGACAAGTTGAGATGTAGAGAGGACTGCAGAAGTATAAGTGTCGGAACAGTACCGTTAAGCCCCTTGTGCAGGTTTCTCCAAACAGAGATGGAGTATCTTATGGAGCTGGTGGTCTCACTGCTTGAGAACACTTCGCAGCCATCTCAATATCCTTCCGCTTCTTCATATGTCACATCATCCTCCATCTCAAAGCTGGAGACTCGAGCAGACCTGCTCAGAAGGTGTCAGTGGGAGGAATCCAGTGGTTTAGGTCGTGTCTACTGCTTGTCGGCTTTTGCAAACCCTCGTGGCTTTCTGGCAGCCTTGGTCAGAGAGAATGCCAAGATCAAACAGCAAGATGTCAGCAATGTTTCGCTACATTTTCAGGTAAAGCAACATTCCTTTTTTTCACCTACTATTTCCGTAGTGCTTTTCAAAGAACAACTGTATAACCAGCATCAATCATCCCATTATGACCAGTGTTTAGTGTGGTATTAGTCCAGGGCCCAGCTAATACTGTAAAGTATAGGTGGGCAATTTCGGTCCTGGAGGGCCGGGCTCCTGCTAATTTTTAGTTTTGGCTGGTCAAACACACCTAATTCAACTTACCTGTTAATTGCTAGGTTTAGTAGGGAAATCAACAAGCTGTGCTGGACTCTGCCCCCCATTGCCCACCTCTGCTGGAAAAGGGTTTTCTTGAAAGCATAATTAAAAAAAAACAAAAAAAAAAAACAAAAGAATTTAGTGGTTGTTTAAAAGAATAAAATTAATTTCACTTGACAATATTAGCATTTATAATTTAGTTTTAGTTCAACAGTGCTTTACTGACAGATGTGACTGACCCCTCCATTGTCACACATTTTAAAGAAATAGTTCAGATATTTATATGTTTTTTCATATATTTAAAAATCAGTGTGTTTTAAAGCAAATAAATTTGCCAGGACTTTCCCAAAAAACAACCAAAATACGATTGTGTGACAGCCCAAGTCCAACGTTTGTTACATTTTAGCCTAGATTCTCCAATTAAATTATTTAAACACTGTAGCAGTAGGGGCAGTTTTCCATAATGTCCATTTTTGGTTTTCTGTTATATACAATACATTATTTTCATGTTACAGGATAGGTTTGGATACTTTGTAATACCAATTGTGATGTTTTGTTCTCAACAAGAAGTGTAAAATTAGGTTCTCTAATGGCACAAAGAGTTCACATCCACGATATCAGCATATTAGCCAATCTACACAAAGTGTCTTACTTTGTCTCTGCATTTACAGGTACTAGGTCCTAAAGTATCTCCAGCCTCTATACCCACAAGTGGTATCTGCATTTCCGGACTAGAGCTACACAGTGCACTATGGGATACAAGGCTCGGGGTTCTGCAGGACACCCTATCTTCTAAGCCTTGCCTTCTACCTCTTATCTGGGTCAGAGCTCAAGAAAGGAACACAGACCGTCCTCCCTCCAGTACTTGTTCTGTGCCTCTTTATAACTGTCCCCTGTATCTGGACAGCGAGGATACAGATGAAGACTGGAGTCTCACAGAAGAAAACATCATCACTCATGTTCCCCTCATGACGAGATTAGATCCAGTTCTCTGCACTCTGAGAAAGGTTAGATTAGTCAGCACACTAAAAGCGAACAGATTCGATTCTTACCTTTAAATTCAACAGTTCAGCAGAAACACTTTAATCCCTGTCAAGATTTTCCATCCATCTTTTTTATGTAAAGTTTAATCAAAGTTTTCAAAACATAATTAAACATAGCTTTATCAGGTCATTTTACAAGTATGTATAAATGGTATACACACGATTTTCATCGTTAAACAACTTTACAGAACTCACTAATACCACTTGTGGTATGAATACACTTTGTACACTGGCTAATTGTAACTGTACAATTGTGGTCAGCTCTCAATTGTAAACGGGCATTCTTATTTTCGGTGCACCTATCGTTTCTTGTAGAGACAAGGGTTGAGTTGGAGCCAGATTTTCTTGACATTATCAGGAGCGTTTCGTATCTTGATAAACTCAAAGCAGTAGAAGTGGGTGTTGTCTGTGTCCTACAGATAGAATAAAAGCAAAATGGAATAAATTAGTTTATATACCTTATATATTAAACTAGACTAACAGTGTCCAGGTTTGAGCTACACACATGTACTTGATCCTGAAATAAATCCCACATTGATTTACTTTGAGCAAAGGTCCCACGGCAAGCTATAAGCAAATTCACCAAGTACAAACAAATAATTGCTGATTTTAATTTACTAGACACGTCTCAATTCAGGTGTTACATTCAGGCCTGTTGCCACATGTGTATAAATAAATAAATAAATAATAATAATAATCAAGCCCCTAGCAAAGTCTGCCTTTCCATACATTAGTGAAAGGATGGGTGATTCTTAAAAGCTCACTGAACTCCAGCTGGTGAAATTTCTTCCCTCCTAGATCTTCCACCATCAGTTGTAAGTGGTATTATTGAACAGTGCAAGTCCTGTTGTTGTTTCTGGAGGTTTACACTTGACACCAATAGCTCATTTGCAAATCAGACCACAGGGTGCAACCTCAGATGAAACATCAGATGATCAAGCGGTTTCCAGATATGCCGTCAACCTAGCTTGCAACTGCAGTAAGTAAAATATTCCAGTGTCCGTTCTATTAAGCAAACAACAACTTTTCAATCACTGTTGTACTTTGGACTTGTGTCTTTGAGAGCTCAACAGAATAACTGAACTTCCAACAACGAAACATACAAGTCACCAACAGAGCATCTGGCTGAACAACCTGGAATACAATACTGTGGCAATGGCAGCAAAAAGGACGGTGATGGTGATGGACTGTGGAGCTCTTACTGCAACCAGACTATCCCCATATGGGTGGCCCAGTTTGGTGTAGAAGATTTTGACTGGCGTGAACATCAACCCCCTTTGAACACCTTTGGGTTGAACTGTAATGCTGACTGAAAGCCAGACTTCATCGTTCAGCATTAAAGCCTGATGTTGGACTGAAACACAAGTAATCTAGTGGCTAACTTTCCCAGATAAGAGAAGGCTTGGGTTTTCTGGGATGAACAATCATATGGATGTCCTGTTACGGTGTCCAGATAATTTTGTCCACGTAGTCAAATTTCAGATGCAACCATCATGCATTTTGAAACAAGATGATCTACAGTGACGTCACTGATGTGTATTCAAAAGGTTTGCCTTACCTTACTAACCAACTTAAAGCCCAAACGCGATAGTGCTCCAGTGAACTGGCGTATATCGTCAAACCTGCTGGCGACTTCTGCAATTTTGAGAACACCCCTGCAACAAATGACAAAAAAGCATAGTGCATTTTTTTTCCTCCACAAAATGGTTTAAGATTAGCTGATGAGTACAATGGAGTTTGCCAGAGTAGAGAAAAGCCAAACTACAACGGGCAACGAGTTTTAGTTCAAATGCAGCAAAAGACAAATTACCCATCCACCAGCACTCTGTTTGCCTCAGCCAAAAAGTCACTGAGATTCGTCCCCATCAGAGAGAGGCAGAAGACTGCGATATCCACTGTGGAATCAGCAAGCGGCACCTGTGAAGATCCAAAGAAAAAGATCACTTCAGAGTCCTTAAATCTTAACGCTGGCCGCTGTCCACTTTGTTCATACAGTCATAACGTCTCAAAATATTACTGTGGTATTAACTGTGGGTTAGGGATCGAGGAACTGCTGTTGATGGTTTTAACCGAAACTGAAGTCCCCCCCCCACCCCATGGTTTTGGATCTGTAGCCCACTCGCTAAGCTAGTCTTTGCTTAGCTAACGTTAGCTTAGCTAAAGGCCCACCGAGTTTCAGACAGGCCCACATGTGTGTTATCAAGCGTTGATGATTAAAACTTGAAGGAGATCGAGCTACACAGCCCAGACAATGTTCCAGCTAACTGAGGTGCAAATCACCCATCTAGAGGATAAAGCTCTCAGCATGAACTCAGACTCGAACTCAGCATGTCGCTAAACTCACAAGTTTAGGCTTGATTTTCTTCCCCCCACAGCATCCCCACCCTGTGACTCTCTACCACTACAACACCCAGCCCTACTGCAGTACTGGTCAACGCTTGCAGCATTAGCATGCTGCTTACAAAGTAACTAGCATTGCTTTCTGGAGATCAGTCCAATCAATTAGACGATTAGTCAATAAACAGGTCTCATGTTGCTAGACAACCAGACAACCTGCCAATAAACAGATGCTTAATTATAAGTTATAAACCAGGTTCAGCGTCACTTAAAAAGTGGAAAGTCTGTTTTCGCGCATGCGCTGACTGAGAAATCCGAAAATACTATAAATGCATTATGAAATCTGATTACCGAGCTAAAATCTTGATCTAAATTCTAGAGCTTCTAGATCTATGAAACTGGAGTATGTTGTTCACATGACTACTTGAACAAATGGATGACTTAAGAAATTTGAGATTTTTGAGTGCATGTAAACACATGCTCTGTGTGACAGCTTAGGGATTGGGATCGGATCAACATAGGCTAGCTGCTGTAGTCCTAGACAGATCTGTTAGAGCTATGGTAAACTCTACTTATGGATTTTAGTGGTTGCCAGTGAGCACTACTGCCAAGGAACGTCACAAATTCTAATCAAAGTCTAATCCAGACTGAATGAAAATGTGGAATAAAGGACTTACGTTGGCCATATCACAGGCAGTGACGAGGTCGGAGACGGGGGCCAGATCAAAGCAGTGCACCTTGTTCTTCACACTCCGTGCAATCTTGCAATCTCCACAGCCAAAGTCTGCTACAACCAGACTGGCTGGTCTGTTTTTTGAATTATTAAATTAATTTAATAAATAAATAAATAAATCAGATTACGACAGTACTTTATCGCTGTGTATAAAAACATCAGAGAAACGTTACTTCCAACATTATCTGAAAAGATCAAGAAGGATCATCAAGCAACTTCTCACCTCTGCCGAATGTAGGAGATGATGGAGTCCACTGGATTGGCAGGCCAGTGCTTCACTTGTTCTACGTAGCCCTTGTGGTAAATCCCAATGGCATCCGGGTCCTGCTTGAACATGCGCTTGGCCTCACCGCTGGTGGAACTGTAAAGCAGTTCGTTGATGTAGCGGAACCGAGCAGACTCTAACCGTTTCTCCATGCGGGACCTCAAGGCGCTGGAGCGGTCCGTAGAGCTCTTCCGCTCTTCGTTATTCAAGTCTGCCGTCTCCGGCTTCTCTTCCGTGGACGACTTCTGCGGAGCCCGGTCAGTGAGGCTGCCCTGTAAAATATGCCGCAGCCTCTTTGCCTGGTGCTGAAAAGTTTTATCCGCTTTGAGCTGCTTCTGTTTCTCGCGCTGTTCATGTGGGTTTGCAGGCTTCTGAACAGCAGGACTTGCTTCCTTGGGCTGCTCACAGACAGGCTCGAGCGCCACGGGATGTGAATGGCTTGCTTCGCTACCTTTCTTTTTCTTCTGTTTCTTTAAGATCTTGTCATTTTCTGGAGCATGTGGACTCTCAGAGAGAACAAAGTCTGTCTTCTGTGCTGATTTCACTGCCCCAGCTGGCGGGGCATCAGCCCGAGTTTTCTCCTCTTTGGTGAGGGTCTGTTTCTCCCCCGAAATGTCCTTATTCGAATGAACCTTTGCAGCACCGCCTGCATTCTGAAGGAACTTGTTCTTGCAGCGCTTCTTGTTCTTCATTTTGTTCTTCCACTGTTTTCGACTCAGCTTGTTCTCCGCGGTATCTTCTGTGTGATCTTTAGCTTCTCCATCTCTTACCGACTCGCTTGTGGTGTGGGGACCTGCAGAAATGTCAGAGATTAACAAAATAACATGGAGTTAGTGGACACTGTACGCAATGACTGATTCATTTATTCATTCATTCATGTGTTTGGATTCTCACTTGGTTCCTTCAGCTGCTTCTTCTTCTTTGACCGCCGCTTCTTGACGGGCGTTTCTGGAACGTCCGCTTCCCCAGGCTGCTCTCCTTCAGTTTCGCCATCAGAGATTTTCTTACGTTTTTTGCACTTTTTCTTCCTTTTCTTAACGTGGACTGGAGCGTCATCCATTTCCCCATCGCTGCCATCAGACGCCCCTACACTGTCCCACGTTGGAACGGACCCCAAGGTCTGGAGAGTTCGATTTAGACAGTGCTTGCTGACCGCCTTGGCCTGTTCAGGGAAGTTGGAGAGTAAGGTCAGAGGTTTATTACTTGGCACTCACATGTAGGTTGGTAGATACTAACTGTGGCTCATCTGTTCAGAATCAGTACAGAGGGACCACCATAAGAGAACAACTGCACAGATATGATCAACAGCGACACCAGCAAGGACACTTAGGACAGGACTGTGTGTTGCACTGGTATGAGTGCACAGTGCTGCTGCAGCCAACAGTGGACCTGTGGTCAGAAACAGACTACTGAGGGAAAGGGACAGGTCCCAATTATAGTGCAATTAGCCCACAGTGTGAATGACCCCAAATGGTCACCCTCAGCTAACAGGAAATTGGTTTGGATGGTCAGGAACAACCCAAGAACCATTGAGGCACAGGCCTGCAACAAACTGGAAGCTGCTGGAATTGACAAAATGGACAACTAAACCTTGACCATGTTTTTGTAGCTGACCACATGGTCAAAGAAAAAGCCTTCTAGAGGAAAGTCTTACAGCCAGATAAGATTAAGAACAGAGGTGTTTCAACAGCAATGACCGGAGGTCTTATTTGGATGAGTAAAGGTGAGTATCAACTGTTAAGCATGGTGGTGGTAGTAGTATCAAGCTCAGGGGCTGGTTTGCTGCCACTGGACCAACTAAACAACCTCAGGATTACCTCAAACCATCAGATGTGTCCAAGCCAGAAAACACAAGCTACATTTTTTTTTGTCTATTAAAAGGTGTTGTAACTCTTTCAGAAATCTTTTAAAGCTCAATGTAACATTCATGTCCATGATGAGTGTCTGTAAACTTCTGTCACAACTGGACTTGTGATCTTACCTTGCCGCCGAATATTTTAGCCCTCACGCCAGCATGAGGCTGTTCTCCAGCGGGCAGGCCGTCAGTCCACTCCTCCTCCGCGAACATGTTCACCCAGACTGCAACAGACTGCCTACAGACACACAGCCCGAGCCATTCAGAGAACCGAGGTTCCTCCCCACAACCGACCGAGACCGAGACCGGCTGACCTCTCCACTCACCTGCTCTGATCGCCTGCAGCCGCAGCGCTTTACTCCGCTAACACGTGAGCACGCCACACGCCTCTTCTTCACTGTCCGGAGAGTAGGACACACTCTCCCTGCAGCGCCCCCTACTGTCCGGCCTCCCAACACGAGTTAACTCGCGCCATACAAGACATGACCAAAACTAATCAATTACATTTATATTCATTTATTTAGTTATAAAAAATAATATATATAAACACACACACATATATATATATATATATATATATATATATATAAATAAAAACTAATAAATCAATTATATTATTATAAGTATTTATGTAATCACATATTTATTTATTTACATATTTATCTTCGCTTTTGTGCTATACATATAAGTAAAGTCTTTTACAGCAAAAGTTTGGGTACCTTTGTTCAAATTACGTGATGCAAACCAACCAATAACTAAAATGTGCAGCTTTATTTCACCAATTTTCACTTAGAAATCCAGCCGAGGTGTCCATACTTCTGCATAAGAGTCATTTACTTGCTTATTTAAATTTCTATTCATGCATTTATTCATTTATTCATTTCTTTTCACTTTAAAATCCACATCCCAGAATTAAAACACATGAAAATGTTCAGCTGCTTTATGGTTTTCAGCACATTTAAAGCTCACCAGCAGGCTGAAGACTTGGGCCCTGTCCCATTAGTCGCACTTGCACCCTCACACCTTTCGTGACGTTCCTCAAAGAAACTTTCATTTAAGAAAAGTGTAAAAAAATATATATATATATAATAATAATGTAAGTGTGAGTGAAAACTGTTATTAATTGAAATGATTATGATTATATTAATTCTGAAACTAGGAGAAAAAAGCACTGATATATTAATGATATTAAGTGTGTCCCAATTCTCTAAACTCACTACTCGCGCCCCTTTCACCCGCCCTTCGACAACTTTCTTAAAGTGCCCTTTCAGGAAGGGGGCTTACGGCTCAGGGCGAGAATTGGGACAGGGCCGTCCAGGGCCGCGCTTCTCCCTCCAGTTCTGTAGGTGGGGGTGTGGACTGAGCTGACCGAGCTGACCGTAAACTCGCTCTGTACCAGAGGAAGAAAGGGAAGACGAGAAGAACCAGAAAGAAAGCGAGGAGACGGTCCAACTGAGGTCCAACTGAAGATCTCCAGGCTCCTCCGGTTCTGTTGCTCCACCATGGCCTCCCAGCAGCAGCCGCAGCCGCAGCAGCAGCAGCCTGGCCCCGTAAACCCGGCAGTGGGAGCTCACCAGGCGGTGGTTCTTCAGACTCCTCAGCAGCAGCAGCAGCAGCAGCAGCTCAGCCAGCAGCAGGATTTCGACCCGGTCCACAGATTTAAAATGCTGATACCTCAGTTAAAGGAGAGCCTGCAGGTTCGTTCAGATAGGCTCTGTTGGTCCATGACTTAATTTGCTATGTGAAAAAGGGAAACACTGCACAAATGAAGATACCAGGTTTCTGCTTGACAGCGGGGATGTGTAACCTGCCTCTCCTGATCTCCTGTGCCCCTCTTTTTCAGAGCGTGATGAGCATCGCTTCCCAAAACTTTGCGCACAACACATCAATCGATAACGGGATGTAAGTAGACTGTGAACAGAGCACACCTCCACGCTGTTAGCTGATCAATAATTATTAAACTGCTTCTTAAGAAATGACCCCAAACTCGCTGATTACTTAATCTCCCCGTTCCACCTTAAAAAGTGCAGCCGCTGCCGCCTGTCACGGTCGCAGCACTACACTGGAAACTGCGGGACTGCGGGCACTTTTAAGGTGGACCGGAGAATTCAAGAGGTCCAGACCTGTTACACTCTAGTGCAAAGGTTTGGCCACTTCTGGTCAAATTACACATCCTAAAACATTATCACTGTTTAGTAGCTTCATTTTTAACATTTTGCAAAAAAAATAATTACTCAATAACAATGTGTGCAAAAGTAATGGCATATTTAAATGTAAAAGTTTTCCTGTTTGTTCACTTCTTTTTACTTGCATTAACAATGTCATTTGATCGAGGTGCTCAAAAAGGTGCACACCACTGTATAGATGCTAATATTAATATAATAATATTACTTGCTTGAGTCTGTATTCACACCCCATTTTACTGAGCGAGATCCGCAGCCTTCAGGTACACGCTTTGTTTAAATCTTTATAGAAATGATTTGGCAAAAGCATGAGATGCTCAGCAGTCTCTTAACGTCACGGTGCCCAGTGCCAAGCGCCAAGCTTCTGCTGGAGGGCGAGAATAAAGCCCAGGGCTGAGCAGTGGAGCTGAGCTCTGTGCAGTGATGGAGCTCCGAATCGAAAACCGCTGGGATGAGCTGGAGTGACTGTGTGAGCCAGACCGAGTCATCCAACATCAGAAACTAAGCTCACTAAGGCTCCAGTGGCGAAATGCAATCAAATCCTCACACTATTGCTGCATATAATAGAGGCTGTTGCTAGAGTTTCCCCTGCCTTTTAAAATGTCTTTTCTTAATCTCTTCTCCAGAAAAAGCAATGATGCCACAGTTCAGCGGTTCGACAAGAGTTTAGAGGAGTTCTACGCCCTCTGCGATCAGCTCGAGCTCTGCTTGGTAAAGACTTTGCCTTCATTACTGTGTCTTCCAGAAATGAATTTACAAACTTGTAGATTTTGTATTATTATTTTTTTTTTGGTCACATCACTTCTCTGAAATCACTCCGAGCGTTATGGAGAGCGGGCCTACCTCGCAGAATTGTCCCATTTTACCGTATAACCACTAACCTAGAAGTTTCCTGAGCCACACAAAAACGGCTCCGGCCAAAATGAACAGTTTTACCTTTAATTTTTCTCCCCAATTTCTGTCTTTTCTAACCCCTGTTTGTCTCCTTTAGCGGCTAGCCCATGAATGTCTCTCCCAGAGCATCGACAGTGCGAAACACTCTCCCAACCTGGTGCCTACAGCGACCAAGCCAGACACGGTACAAACGGAGTCCCTGTCTTACTCGCAGTATCTCAGCATGATAAAGTCCCAGATATCCTGCGCTAAAGACATTCACAACGCTCTGCTGGAGTGTTCCAAGAAGATCGCTGGGAAAAGTCAGCAACAGGGGATTCTGTAAGGGAGAACCGGTCAGGACTTCAGGTTGCATTTGAGACACGGACATGACGCAAAACGAAGACATATGTTAAATATTGCAATGCAGTGGAGCCTTGGACGTATTTGTAGAAATAAACACTTTTTAAAAATTTTTGGCAAAACCTCATTGCGTCAGGTCCTCAAAATACTCTGTAATATGTCTATGTACTGTGAGATGGGTTGCAGGCTCATGTTCGATCCAAACTGCACCGTGTTTGTATTTTAATGTTCCAGCACATTTGGTAACCAGGTTAAAAGGAAAATAAAGAATTCAATGAGATCTAGAGAAACAATACATGGCCTCCAGGAATGTGCTGGACGAGGAAAGTGCCTTCACCAAACTGTTGCACCAAGCTAGAAGCACATATCTTAACTGTGTCTGGACCGTGGCCAGATGAGGAACGCTTCAATTAGGGTTGGCTCTTGCAGTATTGAGTAAGTGTCATGACTCCGTCCATTCGCTAGCGTTCTCCTGGCACCTGCCAAACCCAGTGAAGTGTGAGTAACCAGTCTAGTGGCAGAGTGCGTTACACTGTGAACCTGGAGGTGCAACTTGTGATCACTCTGAGACTGAACTGTTTTGCTCGCAGATGCTTCCATTTCCATTGGGGCAGCTTCAGCAGAGCAGATATCTCCTAAACTGGCGAGTGGCGAAGGTGGCATCCTGTGAGACAACGGCATGTTTAAAAGACACTGAACTCTACAGTACTACCTGTTCTATTGCCAGTGTTGGTCTATGGAGACTGCAAGACTGGTATATACAAGGGACAGCAATGGGTGAAGCTCTTAACAACTAAGCCCCATAAATTAGAGGCTGACTACATTGTATTTCTATTTGTATGGGGGGGGGGGCTTTTTGGCTTTGCTGCTTTTTACAGTTTAGTTAATTATTTTCCATTAATTATGAATCATTAATTTGTCAATATGAATAGGACCTGATGTTCCGATGGCTCCAAAATTAAACACAAGCTCTTGCTGAAGGCTTTAATGCATAACTGCATTACCAACATAAAAGTATATATACACACACAAAAACACACCAGGTCACAGTTTGGCAACCTTTTTATAACAAAAGGTGATCTGTAATATCCATAACCTGTTTTTACCACCAGACAGGGCAACACCAAGGCTGGACTGTAGATCTGAAGGCAAGTCGTACCTTTTTATACCAATATAAATCCTTTGGGCAGCAGGCTTACAGACGCCATGGTCTTTTAACCATCACAGCCATGTTTAGATCATATTTGCAATAAATAGCTTCGAAAGTTTGTTTTTTCCACGTCCAAGTGGCTAAATGTGAAGTACTACGGTGGATGTAAGCCAATGCCTGGTACTCTTCAGGTAGTGACCAGATTCTGCTTCTGATGATTCAGTGCTGAAGCTCCCATTCTCTTTAGCAGAACTCACCTCCAAAGCATCTGGATTTGATCACGAACAGCTTTTTTTATTATTGGTGAGGAATGGAACGAGGCTGACGGTGCTGCTGGTTTGGTCCAATGTATTTCAGAGGGGTGTACTTTGGCTTTTCGATCACCTCCAACCCAAGGTAAGGCTGCAAGACATCCGGAACCCGCACTGTTCCTTCCTGAAAGAAAGTAAAGTAAAGATACAGTGATTGAAGCAGCTGAACAGGAACGACAATCTCACGTTAGCCAGCTTAGGCAAGCTGTGCGAACACGGCTTCGGCTGCTGGAAAGAGGGCTCGCTTAGGAACAGTGCAAAATGACTGCTGGGCTCTGCAAGAGTTAGCTAAAATATTCAGAGGTAAATCAGAGCGTTTTATTTTACGGACTGCTCATGGTGTGCTTCCTCCTCACTCTGCAGCTGCGGTCACCTCTCTTCTAGCACATCTCTTAAACACGAACTGGTTTTCCAAGACACTGCATTGCTAGACGTCGTCATTGTGAAACTGTTACTGTGGCTGGTTCTGCATTCCTGACATTCATTTTCTGTTACCTTTTCTGCGCAGCATCCTCCAAACTACAAAAAATTTAAGGTGTGGAAAAAAAAAAAAAACGATTTCGCTAAATGTGAGCCAACACTGCTTCAGTAATTCACTAATTCAATATTGGGTGATGCCTTGTAGCGTTTCTTAGTCATTTGTTTGGTAGAACGGGAGGAATAGGACGTTGCCAGGCTTCAGTTTGAAGGGGCTGAGCTAATGAATGGGAGTGTATAGACTCTTTGCCTCTACAAAACTCTACACGACTTCAGTCTCTCACAAAGTGAGTGTATAAAGAACACAACCCCCACCTTAGTTTGATGAGTCTCCAAAATTGCAATAATGGTGCGCGGGATGGCACACGCCGTAGCATTCACCTAGAATCAGACAGACATATGGTTGATTATCAGTTGTGGGCTATTTTATTACTCATTATTGGAAATATTCATTCATTCATTTTTTTTATTGTTTTCAGAATTCAAAAAGAAATAAATAAAATATTTTAGTAATTATAATGAATAAAGTAAGTATTTTTATATAACAAGCAACCTGAACTGAACTGTCCAGTGCTGACTATTTAGTAGTACGCAAAGTGTCTGCAAATGTAACAATTTATCCCATATTCCTGCACACCACTCAGTAATCAAGAACACTTCTAATGAACATTTAAAAAAAAAATTAGGGTGAATCTTGAAAAATATTTTACAGATGACTCTGTTAGCGTACTAAAAAAAAAGAAAGAAAAGCGTGCTCTACCTGGATCTGTATGACCTAACTACTAAACACTTGCCTCACACATCACTTTCTTCCCCCTCCCCCCTGCTAATCACGTGCAATGCCACCAAAGTGGGTTCCATCCATGTTGGGTTGTGCCTATTAGGCATTAACTTAGCAGCGTTACTTCACTCAGACTGAATTTACTCACCGTGTGAGCGTATTTTAGACGGCCATCATCTTCCTCATAGAAGATATTTAGTCGCCGGCTCTGATAGTCAGTGCAGTTTGAGGCGCTGGAGACCTAGTGCAGGGTTGAGAAGAAAAAGGAAGGCTTGCAGTAAGAAAAGGGAGGGGAAAAAAGGCAAAACAGAATACAAACGTTTCTTTTTTTTTAAATTTTACCTAAATTTCCTCCTATATTTTAAGAATTAACGCACTCTCATTAGTACTCTCTCCCCAGTCACCTGTAATGCTGCAGACACTGGGAGGGTGAGGACTGACACAACCATCCTGCGCAACCAGCCGATGCAACTTCACCAGCCATCTATATGGCATGGGCTAGCAGACGCCCGTGCCGGCCAGCATCACACTGAAGTGATGTGTGGAGAGAGGGCGCCATCTACTCACTCGGAGACAGCAGGCCAATTGCGCTCTCTCGGACGCTGACGCTCAGACGCCGGCAAATGTTTCTTAGCCTCCTGCTACAGTTCAGTACACTAGTGGGTCGATAATGGTGCATTATGTTTGGACCCCCATGATCGCCACGACTGATCTGAAGTGTTATACGTCAATTTCAGACAAAAGCTAAATACTGGCTAGTTGTCTTGGTTGCCAGCAATCATATCCTTTCTACACAAATAAACCTTTTCTCACTTACTGAAGCAAGAAATTTAAATATGAGAACGTGAAACCAACCTAATTCTGACAGACCCATAATATTCAATACTATATCTGCAATTTGGGTAAATAATGGCATGAGCAGCTGCCAATGGTATAGTCATCATTCAAAGACGCAATTATTTCAGGAAAGAAAATGCAGGAAAAAAAGGTTACACTGCCAACACGCATCTGAAGAAAGTTAGCATAAGAAATTCAAATCTAAAACCGAAATATGTTCAATTTTCAAACTAATTTAGTCTTCAGAGAAAAGCAGCACGTATTAATCCAGCTGTGACGCATCATTTAATGTAGCTATTTCTGGAAAACCTCAAGCCAGTTTTAGTAATGCACTGAGTTCAGGTTAATCGATAAGTTAACCAATGTGCTGACCTCTCCGAAGCTGCCACGGCCTGGCATCCAAGCTTCAATATCATACTTCCTGAAGGCTGGTGGTCCAAGCTCTTCTGTGGGCATGTCCAAAACCCTATGAAGGAAGGAACACAAGAACACAGACTCAAATGAACAAATGATCCTGTACTTAAGTAAGTCAAAATACCCATTGATATGATTGGTGGCAGTGGTGGGAGACACCCACATCTTTACATGTATTAAACAAGTAATGATGAGTATATTCTTAATAATTGATATTATATTTGTAATTATTCAAATATATTTATAATATATGTTCTCTTTAGCTCTGTCACGATGACAAGAGCACAAGGCTTTGGAGGTGGTTTATGGGTCAGGTGAGTTTTTCGGTCAGCGACTGCTGCGAGACTACATGGCCCTGAGTGGCCCTGAAGCTTTTTTTTTTACTGTCCTGCAAGAGGTCTAGGGCTTGAAAGACCATGAACTACGAGATAACAAGCTGAGCATGTGAGTGAAATGCTCAGAACCTCTCCTCAGTATGGCCAGTGCAAGCCTGCTCAACACAGCACTGATCCTTTTCCAACCGCTCATTTCTTCTCCTTCACCCTTTCAGAGACGTTAAGACTTTTAAGCTGAAGGACTGGTTGCTGTGTTAAAGGACGGCACTGTGACGTTAGACAAGAACTCGTGTTGTGTTCACTTTTTAGCTGTGGGATCTGTCAAAGCAGACCCCCTCACGGTCTTTGGAGGTCTTGTGGATACCTTTGATTTGAATACAGCGAATGAGAGGTCATGTATTTGAAACATCTGATTTATATAAAGATAAATTGGCTTTGACAAAGGCAGTGTTGGTTAGGGGACGCTGTTAGGCTGTAGATATGAAAACAGCTATGACTGCAAAATCAGTAATTAAGGCTATGATTAGCGAGCTTTCATCGGGCAGTCCAGTTTTCCATTTTGTACTGGAGTAAATTTAGTATAAAAGAATGGACATCGAACATACAAAGAGTACAGAAAAGTACTTATGTACAGTAAGTTAGATGCACTTCATTACTGTCCACCACTCATGTTTACTGACCTGAAATGAAGCTTGAGAGAAGAGAAAATCTCCTTCTGTATTGACACAAACTCGTCTAACAGCTGAGAACTCTCTTCCCCCGTCTCATCTGCTGTCACACCAAACATCTCCACCTGCACAGAGAACGGAAATGACCTCATTTACACCTGGTCTACTTCACGTGACTACTATGTGGATTGTATCCTGATAAGATTTTAGCCACATGCATTTACACTCCATAGTAAAATTCTTCTCCTGTTAGTAAGAATGTGCTAGATGGAATATGCAATTTTACTGGTTGCATAGCAATTATTACCGGTGTTTCGGTTGTACTGGGAGGGGTTTTGTTTGTGGAGTGCATCTTGGAGAGATAAATGTGCTTACACTGCTTTAACATGTGTCTCAAATATGTCTCTGACCACCTCCTGAAGTGGAGGTATCCGTTGTATCTGTCTTGAATGCATTGTGGGAGAGTTTACACTTGCATTTGACTGGGGCTGGACAGGAAGCCTAGTCGCAAAAAAAAAGTGCTCCATTTTTGTGCTATTAGCAGTCTAACGTTAGCTAAGGTGTAGGTGTGTCCCAATACTTTGTCCACATAATCATTGAATTCAGGTGTTCAGTCTCATTGCCACAGGTGTATAAAAGGTTCTACAGAGCTCACTGAACTCCAGCGTGGTTCTGTATGTAATAGGAGCCACCGCTGCAACAACAACGTCAGCTGGTGAAATTTCCTCCCTCCTAGATCTTCCAGCATCAGCTGTGAGTGTTATTATTGAACAGTGGAAGTGTTTAGGAGGAACCACAGAGAGCAGCTAAGTGTCCACCAAGTGTCTGACTAGGTAAATTACAGAGCGGGGTCAGGGCCGAGTGGTTGAGCTCAGAGCAGAGTGCAGAAAAGCCTCTAACTGACTTAATAACGGCAGAGCTCTAAGCTTCCTCTGCTATTATCCTAGCAGCTCCCCTGCATTTGTTTACCTTGTTAAAGTGATGAACCCGGTAGAGTCCCCAGGTCTCTCGGCCAGTGTCCGTTTCTGCTCTGTAACATGTGCTGCTGCAGACTGTTCTTTAATGGCAAATTGCAGACACAACACACAAAGAAAGCAGAAGACTCTGCTGACAAACAACAATTTTCACAAGTACACAAGCAAAGTGTAAGCTCCCCAGACAAATAATTAGTCACCTTGTGTGTTCAAGGTGGTGGTAACTTCAGGCTCCTGCATTGCACGAGGATGATCGGGCTATAAATACCTGTGGGGTGTGTGACGGGATTCATAGAATGAGAAAGGGTGGGACAGTGCAGTAAGTGTTTTGTTGGATGTGTGGAAAAGCAGAGGTTGCAAAGCAGATGTTGATGATTGACTAAAAAGAGTGACTGCATTTGGGTGTGGCCAAAGGCCATTGTGTAAAGGAAGTAGCTGAATCTGCAGGTGTGTGGAAGCTTACGCTCATATGGTTCTACCAGCAGTGGCAGAAATCCTAGTCTACAGGCAACTCTCCTCAGAATTGTGGCCAAACACAAAACGGACAGACAGGTGGCAGGTTTCACACTTCTCTTCCAGGCAGGAATCGCTTTTAGAAGTCAATGCAGATCCTTCACAAACACTTTCTGAAAGAACACTTTGCAAGGAGCTGCATACCATCACCATATGGAGCACAGCGGCACGCAAGAGGTCTTTGCTCACTTCTGCTTAAAAATTAGGAGAATCTCCTGTAGACTGGGATTTCTGCCACTGCTGGTAGACCAGTATGACCGTACGTTTCCATACACCTGCAGATTCAACTCCTTCATTTACACTTCACAGCCATATGCAATCACTTCTTTCTGCCAATCATTAACATGGTACATTAACAAGTTAATTGTCTTCGTGCAACACCATCTGCAGGAGCCTGAAGTTACTACCACTGTAGACACGCATGGTGACTAATTTTTTGTCTGTGGAGCTTATAATTAGTATGGAAAGTATGGTGTAGAAACTGACTGGACACACAAAGTTACTTACCTGACCGGCAAATCCTTTAAATTTGCAGCATGGTCCATGAAGTAACCTATAAAGCAACATCAGGAACCTTCAATTATACGGTATTTCTTACAAGCGTAAATAATATGGTAACGCTCAGTTTCCAAGACCTAATTACATTTTAAATCCAGACAGTGACCCTTCAAAGTTCCTTAAAGTCAAATCTGATTTTTGTATTCAAATATTTAGTCTCTGGCATATTTGTACAAATGTGGGACTGGTTGATGTGTGTAAATAAGTGTCCAAAATCAGCTTTAGGTAATATCTGCAAAAGCAAAGTAATGATATCACCAATCATTTTTCCAATTCCCTCCTAGATGTCAGCGCTCCCTCATCATTATGTGCCACAAGTGCAAGGGTGATGAAGGCTTCATGCTGAGGGGAGGGCTATCCTATCCACCCAGAGAGAGAGCGAGGTCAATTATGCACTCTGGGACTCTTGGACACAGATGGCTGTGGCAGGGCTGTGGCTTAAACCAGTGGTCTCCCGATGATAGGACCAAGACTTAGACGGCCGTGGCGCTTCCTTCACTTTAAATAACATGGCTAAATCACCTGCAATAATATACTGTAACGCAGCCAGCCAGGGTTTTAGGAAAACAATCACACTACTTACATCATTCCTTAAATAAAATACTATCACATGTTATTCTTTTCAGTCAATGTAATTTTAATATTATTTAAGAATACTGTAAAGCCATTTATGCTTTGGCCAGCAGGATGAGCTGAAGACTCACCGCTTAGCTCCAATTATTTTTATTGGTACCTCAGGTAAACTATACGTATGTAAAGGCAAACTGGGGTGTCATTGGCAAATTATTTGTTAATGAGGAACTGGTAAGGTGGAGCTCGTTTCCATGCACTTATAGCTCCACTCATTTTAATGTGGATACGGCGGTTTAATAAATCCGAGACGTAAAAGTTTCAATGTCCAATCCAGTTTTAACAACTCCAATGAATATAGGTCACTGTTTAGAAGTGTTTTGCAGCCCGTTCTCTCGCTCACCTGCTATGCCAACTTCCCCTGTGCCAGCGAGGTTCAGGTCAGGGAAGCGGGAGGGGTCCAAAGAGTACACCTGTGAACGGTGAGCGTTAGGCTGCATCCCACAGCCCTCCTGAGCAGAGAGACAGAAACAAAAAGGGTTAGAGAAGGATTGGCAACTTTGTGAGACCTGAGACAAGATACATGAGCCGAGAAATCTACACGGTCATATTAGAATATTACATGAATGACACTAGCGAGATGTTGTGGTCTTTTGGACATCAGTCAAATCGCATCCTCTGCCCATGAGGTCTGTTTTTACACCCTCGCTCGCTTTTTAAGAATACATGCAGCACCCTGTCATATAGCATCTGTCATGCCCCGGGGCAGAGTTATTCCCAATGAACGATGGGGTGATCGCAATATTTTGATATCACTGTGCAGATGTTCTGTGAATTTCTTCAAACCAAAAGTGCATATATAAGATTAAGAGTTACTTACAAACACGACTCCTTTCAGCATGTCTGGAACGACCATGGGGATGAAACCCTGCAACGTACAAAGGACCAGTACTTCTCCTTTGGTTGAACACATCCACAGCAATATTAGCTCAGAGTCTACCGTCATGTCTGCTTGTTGTCAATTAAAAACACAGTGGCCTGCAGCTATTCCTAACAGGATAATAAGGCAATAGCACTAGTAATAAATACACATAATTTAAAGGAAAGGTTAGCCCCCTTAGGACTGGTCTAAGAACCAATTCTGGGCATGTAGGATCAAGAGGAGACTGGTGGAGGTCTAACTCCATTACTTGTTAGCAAAGGTAGCCTAGCGTCTCTCATTCTAAACTAAAAGATGCAAAAGACATGTCTTGGCTGACCGACGACTGGGGTCAATAAGAAAACCTAGTAATTAAGATTCTTTTAAAAAGACGTGCACTTGTGCCTCACTGACCCTTTTGTGAAGAAGATCCAAAGCAAAGTTCTGCAAGGCGATCTGAAGTCTGGCCCCTGCTCCCCTCAGATAGTACGACCTATGACCTGATACATGGGAAAGGCGCCTATGAAAGAAAAGAAAGAGTTGCAATGAGAATCTATTCAGAATTAAAAAAGGGGGGGGGATTAAGAGATAGAAAACGGGTCTAACCTTTGCCGTATAATGTCCAGTTCCTCCCCAATTTCTAGGTGACCCTTGGGTTTGAAGTCAAACTCTGTGATAAAAATAAGGGCCTTCTGTAATATTTACTGCCAAACGTTTCTCTATCAAGTACTTTTGTAAAGGTAACAGATATAATGTAATGTAATGTAACGTAACATAATCCAACATGGTAGTTTAGATGCCCAGCTGCCCAACGGTTCCATCCCGGTACCACCAGACCTGGCTTTCCACTACACTGCTGCTCTCGGTCCTCGTCTTGACTCATCCTCACCTCACTACAGTACCATACAACATTTCCATATCCTCTTAATTCAGTATTGTTTTAATCCCGTTTAACTGATTATTGTGCTATCCCGTGTCGAGCTGAGGATGGGTTCCACTTTTGGGTTTTTCCTTGCCACTGTTGCCACTAAGGAAATTTGTGCGGTATCCTATGGTCATGTTATTTTCCTCTCTGTATTTTAATGATGTATAAATAATGATGTATCTAAAGTAATTATTAATGTTCCTGCTGATGGTATTGTCAAATGAAGACACAGCTCAAGTTACCGTACCTGCCTTCTGTCCAACCATTTCAACAACCCTCGCCTGGCTCTCGTCTCCTATGGGCTGAGAGGGGGTTTAAAACACAAGTAACGGTCATTGTCACAGGCAGCCTTCTCACTCAATATACACAAATCAGCCAGAACATTAGTACCACTGACAGGTGAATTTAAAAAAACATCTACAGGTATTTGTCGAGGGGAAGGACATATTAGACAGCAGGTGGACAGTTTTTTGGTCTGCAGCGGTTACTATCTATCAAAAGTGATCAGGGATGGTGAGACAACTGGTGAGGCAGCAACAGGATCTTGGGCACCTAAGGCTCGCTAATGCAACCCATGGAGGACCCACCTTGGTGCCAGATAACACAGGACGCCTTCAGAGATCTTGAAGAGTCATGCCTCGAATAATCAGATCTGTTGCTGCGTCACAAGCTGGACCTACTCAATTTTAGGCAGGTGGTGCTAATGTTATGACTGGTTGGTGTATCTGTTCAGTAAATGTAAGGGAACGGTCTCTCACCACATCTGGGTGCGTTTTGTTAGGAAGCCTCAGGGCCTGACAATAGTATTGCTGCTCCAGATCACTCTGTTGGGGGTATAACTCGTTTAGCTTGACTCTGATCCGGCGGCCCTCTTCTCTCGAGGCATTGTATTCCACCAGCTGAAAGACGAATCGGACAGAATCGGACACCATATCAAACAACATATCAAACACAACTTTCAATTCAGCTCCACTTACGATGTTCGAGAGGTTTTATGTCATAATCAATCAGTCATTGGACGAACCATTAGTCAAATAATCACTGGGCATCATGTTTTAGTCTAAGCGTAGACTCAATCAGAGTCTGGGCTGAAACAGTATCTGTCAAATCAGATTCAGAAATCAGTTCAGAATGGTAACGATATATAAGCTCTGTCCTGATTGGCTGTATTGTGCTTTATTGAAAAAAGTGCACTCAGCACTCAACTGTGGAGGGAAGTGAATGGTAAAACGGTGTAGGGAACAGTGTAGGGAAACCTTAGGCAAATATGTATGTTAAACTTACATCAGCCAGAGCTTTTCGGTCATGCTGCTCCTGTAAGACAGAAATAGATGAAAAGTAAAGTTCCCCTCATAACTGAACTTGTTAGCTGTGCACACTGCTGAGCCGAACCATTTTGACCATTTTCATACTCCTCTCAGATCATCTTATGTGCCACAGATTCATCAAACATGTCAGTCATTCAGTCGTCAGCCAACATGCCAGCCATCAAGTATCAGAAATCAGTTGTCAACTAATGTGTCAGTCATCAGACAGGTGTCAGCTATTGTATCAGCTGCGGGGTGTCAGTCATCAGGTATCAGGAGTCAGTTGTCAACAACTGGTTGCTATTATGTTGCTATGTAGTTTGTATGTGGCTGCAATGGTTGTGCTCAGTGCTTGATATTACATCATAACATATCATAAGTGGTTGCTATGGTGTTAATAAAAGGTCTCTAGATGGGGGTTGTCGTGTTGCAAGGTGGTTGTGATGGTATTTTCGGTGGATGCACTTAGTAGCTGTTAGGGTGTAAGTCATCAATTATTAATTGTCAGGTAATGTGGTAACTTATCATTTATTATTATTATTTATTAGCTATTATAATATAGTATTAGCTGTCTGGTAGTGTGTCAGTCTGATGACAGGTGTCAGTCATCACTACCAGGCTACTGGCATGTGAGCTTACACCTGATGACTGACATATTATCTGACGGTTAGATAATGTGGCAGTCATCAGGTGTCAGCTAACGTGTCAGTTACCAGGTGTCATGTGTCAGTTGTCGGGCAACGCATCGTTGTCAGTTGTCGGGCAACGCATCGTTGTCAAGTGTCAGTTGTCGGGCAACGCATCGTTGTCAGGTGTCGGGCAACGCATCGTTGTCAGGTGTCGGGCAACGCATCGTTGTCAGGTGTCAGTTGTCGGGCAACGCATCGTTGTCAGGTGTCAGTTGTCGGGCAACGCATCGTTGTCAGGTGTCAGTTGTCGGGCAACGCATCGTTGTCAGGTGTCAGTTGTCGGGCAACGCATCGTTGTCAGGTGTCAGTTGTCGGGTAATGCATCATTGTCAGGTGTCAGTTGTCAGGTAATGCATCGTTGTCAGGTGTCAGTTGTCAGGTAATGCATCGTTGTCAGATGTCAGTTGTCGGGCAACGCATCGTTGTCAGGTAATGAGTCAGTCACCAGTTGACAACTAGTTTCCAAGTAGTATACATGTGGTTGCTGTAGTATTATTAATGGTTGCTAGATGGATGCACTGGTATTTCAGGTGGATGCACTTACTAGTTGTTAGGGTGTTGCAGTTGCTATGGTAACCGAGGTGAATGCATGCAACAGTCTCAGCACTTCTCTCTATGTTGAACACTTGTTAAGCTAAAGCATGAGTGTCTGAACGAGCTGAAATATTAGCATGACCGAAACTAAACTAATACTGACCACAAGAGCTCGAACCGTGGAGCTGACCACCCTCTTCTTCTCCTCTAACGTCTCTATCTCCCTCCTCACCTCCAGCAGCTGCTTCCACACTGAGACCTGAGCAGAAAGTGAGCAGAAGGTCGAGACGACCCAGCCGAACACCATTTATCGACACTGAGACTGAGAGGAACTCATCCTTACGATCGTGTGCACGTCCGCCGTCCCCAAATCCCCTTTCCTGTTCTGCAGGTCAGTGATCACCCGCTCCGTCTGCTCACACACCGCCCTCATGTCCAGCTCGGGTTTGTCGCTGTAGCCCTCTCGGACGTGCTCCCACAGGCTGCTCCTCACGCTGCCGGACGAGGACGAGCACGGGCGCCATGCAGCTTTCTGCCCGCCGCGGGTACGACCCCTAACCGCCGAGGCTAGCAGAGAAAGCGAGGAAAGCCGTCGGGCGGCTCTGATGGACGAAGCCATTTTCACAAGGACTGGAAACGCAACTACGGAAGCCGCATTGGGGACACGGCCAGAAGATTGAATTGCTTGATTCAGTCTTAGCCGAATCGAGTAGCTTAGTTGATTCACAAATCGTCACACGATCTCTCCCGTGTGTAATATTTTATATTATTATACGTTTTATTTGAATAAATCCAATGTGAACGTCTTAAACTGACCAACCACAAACAAATTAAACATGTTAACCGTTCTTGATAAGCGCTATTTATTGTGCGTTTTATTGTGAAACATTAGAAATTAATGAATTACCTTTATAAGCTAAACATTTCACATACGTTATTCGGTTCAGTTGAACTTGAGAACCGATTCAGAAGAACTAGCTATAGCTACTTCACAGTTCACGTGAATGTCAACTGGGTCGAAAGAAGACTCTTTTACGATTAACCGAGAAACACGCAATATCCTTATCAATTAAATATGAACGTCTGGTTTTCTAAACGTGCACTAAGCTAATTCAAACGCTGTTCTTCATACGCGCCTTTATTTTTTAGCCTAAAACTGGGGTAAACATTGCGAAGATTCGAATCAGATGGACTCGACTCATTCGAACCGGTTCAAAAGAACGACTTGTTTACGACTCGTTCGACTAATAAGGCATAGGGCGCAATAACGTTACTATGCAAATAGACCTTTACAAATATTTAAAATAGACCTTTAAAATATTTCTTTACTAATTTTTCAGGACCCAGGAGCATTTAAGCAAAAAATATGTGAACTTTAAAAAGACAGAGATGTTTACAAAAATTTCACTGAATGATTCAGCAGCGCTGATGGTTAATGTTGGTTTATTTATACAGTTTAGAGAATTTTAGGGACACTTCAGAAGCTGCAAAAACAAACTTATTTTGGCTCGAGAGTCAACGTCGTGTTTTCAACCCCCCCCCCCCCGTAAACACCGTCACATCCGGTGCGTTAAGGAAAAGGGAAGCGCAGCCGCTGCTGTTCCGGCATGGAGCCTCAGAAAAGCCCTAAGCTTCAAGATCCAGTGAGGAAAATAGAGTTCCCAGCCTCGGGCCGACGGTGAGGCTGAGCTGCACTAACGTTTGGCTCGACGTGTCCCTGTGGGCCCGGTGACTCGAGCCTGGGGGTCTTCGCGGAGGAGCACAGCCTGTGCGATCGCTGGGAGGAATGCGGAGTTTGTTCGGAGCCCTGGACGCAGTAGTGGACACTGTCCGACCGAATCCCTGACGATGAGCTGGACGACTGCCGGAGCAAGAGCCCAGCACGGCCAAGGCCGTGAGAGCAACCCGAGGAGCGGTAAAGCGGCCTTATGTCACTGTGGCACGAACCTGCGACGTGTTGTTGCCGATTAACCTAGCCCACCAGGCTAACGCCAGACCGCTCCGCCAGCTGAAGCAGGGCACCTGGGAAGGGTCATCTCAGAGGACCGCACTGACCGGCACCTGCAACGGTAAGACAGGGTGAGGGGGCCGCTCGCCTCTGCGTTGTCGAGCCTTTGGAGCTCGTTAATGCTTAACGCTGTAGACGACTGTCAGCCTGTCAGCCTGCCTGTCAGCCTGCCTGCCTGCCTGTCAGCCTGCCTGCCTGCCTGTCAGCCTGCCTGTCAGCCTGCCTGTACTGCATTGATGTAAGCCATGGGTTTCTGATATGACCCCAGCTGTGCAGCGCAGGTAGTCCTCCACTAAGGGCTGGCTATTAACATGCCCTGAGCTAGTACCACAAACGGACACGGTGACATGCAAAAGGTTTGGGCACCCCCCTGGTCAAGATTTCTGTTACTGTGAATAGCTAACCTGGTTTCCAAAAGGTGCAGCGATAAAATGATGAGCACATTTTTGTTTTACAAAATGACAAAGAAAAGAGCCCTAAAGCAAAAGTTTGAGCACCCTGCGTGGTCAGTACTCAGTAACACCCCATCATCTGCGAGCATCACTGCCAAAGTCTTTCCATTGTAGTTGTGGTGTGTGGATTCTGAGGTTCAGTCCAAAATGCTCCAGGGTTGTTTAGATGTTCCTTTGAAAATACCCCTGGCTGGTCTGGGGTCCGCCACCATTCCGAAACGACTACCTGAAAACCCTTGGCTGTCTCCTTACAGCCTTCTCCTGCTTTGTGAGCATCAGTTCTTTACATTTCCAGAGCGCTAGGCGGCTGCTTAGAGGAGCCCATGGTGGTGGATTGTTGGGACGAGGTTTGAAGGGCATTTTGTGTCACCTAGCATTTCCTAGTTGTGTGGTAAAGAGCGGGATGAGGCTTGGGTGGTGGAAAACCTTCATACTGATTCATATGAAAACGTGCTTGAACTCCCTTACAGATGAAGGCTGGGACAGTTACCTGGAGACCGCTGCCATGGCAGGATTCAGACAGCGGAGGAGGCGAACCCCTCTCCGACAGCGACTCGGAGGAAGAGGATTTTCCAGATGACACGACTACACCCCTGGGAGAATACATAACTCACGGTATGAGACGTAAACACACCGCTCTGATTCTGCAGGATTGTCTCGGTTGGCTTTACTGTACAGTGTGTCCCTAGAACTGTTTATCTATTTATTTACTGTCTATTTATCTGTGCTGCTGTTATTGGAACCTTAAAGGACATCGATGATTGAGAAGGTGTTTAATTTGGGATTAATATTAAACTGGTATATTAATGGTATATGTATATTAAACTCTTTGGCAATCACAAGGGATGGCTACAACTCAGCTGTTTGTCATTTGGAATATGTAGAACTGTTTAAAATGTATTTATTTATTTGTTTATTTTATTATTAATATTATTATATAATTTCTTTTAATGTGCGGGTGTTATATTTTGGGCTTCGTGCTTAAACAAATAAAAGCCTCATGCTTTTATTGCCAGAAACATTGTTCGAACTAATTAGGGTTTCACTCCATTTCCGAAAATGCAGATTTCAAAAACACTGACAAGAATAACTGCACTCAGCCTCTTTCTGTAGTGGAGAACATTTGTGGTGTCTAGGGATGTCATACGAACTGATACAACATAAAAAAAAAACCAGTACTGTCACTATTTTATGGTACCAATGCTCTTGAAACTTGTCTCCAAAATCAACAGAATTAAAGCCTGAAGTTGGTATTGAGAATCAAATCGTTTTAGTTGTTTTTGTTACGACTGCCAAACATCTGGTGTCATGACCTCCCTAATGGAGGCATCTTGGATCACTCTCCCATCCAGAACATATCCAATACATTGAGAGTCTTGAGTACTGCCCTCTTCAGTTTGGTTCAAGTCTGGAGATCTACAAAATGCCGCAACCATATCTTGTTGATTTTTGACATGTGCTTCAGGTCATTATCTTGATGGAAGGCAGAAGCAACCAGATGTTTAGGAAAATGTTCTGATATTGAATGGAATTCATTATGCCACTGACTTAAACAAGATCCCCTGGACCACAGACCCCAAAACAGCACCAAATCATCAATAAAGCCACCCCTGTATTTTACTATGGGCATTATGTGCTGTTCTTTGTCTCCTCTCCTCTTTTATTATTATTTTTTTTTTACCAAACATGGCTACAGTGTTTGGCCAAAAGCTCAGTTTTTCTGACCACAACAATTCCAGGTGTAATTCCAATATTTCTCGAGTTTAGACATTTGGATTTATATCTTTGGTTCTCAGAAAGGACTTGTGAACCCCCATGATGCAACTACACTTTTCCACTCTTAGCATCCACCTCACTGTGCATGGAGACAGTGTGCAGATATGTCCCCTTCCTGTCACATTTCCGACTGTGTCATGCTGTTGGAATTTCTTTACTATGGCCCTGACCAGTGCTTACTGGGCATTTTTTCAACTGCTGACCTATTTTCTGTAGCCATTCCCCAATCTATACAGCCCAAAGTCACAACAGGAATTATTTGTATTGAATTAATAGTTTTATTAGAATAATAGAATAGAATAGAATTTTACATGTGTCTTATTCTGTTTTTTGTTTTGTTTTATTTTGTTTTTTTGAGGGGTGCCAATATTTCTGTACATTTATGGCATCTGGCTGACGTTATTCAGATGTACCTGCCCACCATGAATCAATAAAACCTGGCCTGTGTTTTAGGCCAAGACTCTCAGAAAAATAAAACATAAAGGATGTTGGGCAGTGTTCAGTTTGCAGAGGTAGATTTTGGAGCAGGACCTTCACAGATAAGATTGGACACCCCTGTTTTAGAGGCAGGTAAAACTCAACTCAAGGTCTTCACAACCACTGCATTTAAGTGATTGTATAAATGTCTATAGAACTTAGACAGATCTTAACTGGCCCTGTTTTAACTGCGGCCAAATGGTCTGACTCAACAGATCCAATCTCATACTCTTCTTCATTTCATAGTTTTGCACATACTTTTACTTAGTCACTTGAAAAAAAGTTAGAACCCCCATGAAAACCGTTGTCTCGCATTGTCCTTCGCTCGTCATGCCCTGCTTCAGCAAGGCAGCTCCAAACTGTGTGATTACTGTGACTAAACAAGTCAGTTGTGGATACATTTGTCCAAAGCTCATTGTTCTAGATGTCTTGGTCTAGGTCTAGGTGCTCTCTGGCAAGCGTTAGTCTTGGTCTGATGTTTTTGTTGTTTTTTAACAGCAAGGGTTTCCTCCCATAAAAATCACACTTGTTAGGTCTCTTTGTGATGGTAGATGCTGTACTTTGACATCAGATGTTGCAAGAGAGCTCCCTGTAGGTCCTGTGACGACATTCTAGGATTGTTGGGGGTCTTCTTTACGCATGTTGCGGCCTGCTCTTGGGTCGAACTCACTAGAATGGTCTGATCTGGCCATGCTGGCAGTGTACAGTGGAACCGCTGTTTCTAACTGTTGAGATCTCCCAGACTCCTCTGCAGCTACCTTCTTTCTGAAGGCCTCAGAGAGCTCTTTGAAATTCATCACGGTGATGCCACTCCATCTCTGTTCTTGTCTGTACTTGTGTTCCTATGGACTTGTAAAAGGCCATGCCCAAGGGAACGCAGCCCAAGTACTGCTCCATTCAAAAGTTCGCATCTAGCCAAGTACAGTCCGAACGCCCAGCTGTGTTCTTGTTCTGCACGTTATCGAGGATGCATCAGGACGCCACTTGTGTGGACTTGGCACAGCCAAATATCTCAGAATGCATCACGCACCACGTTGCTGTACCAATTGCATAATTACCATACAACGTCTTTCCGTCCTCGTGAGTTTAAGTCGCCTAGTCAGTTCTACCAAGTACGCCAGTCCCAACTTGCTATGCTTTGTATTGAGAATTCCTCCGAATGTATGAGGTGTGAATGCAACAGGCTCCTCCAGAAAAGATATTTCTTCAAATGACGATTAAACGTTTGTATGTATAAAAATCTCTTTCGTCTCTCTTATCCAGGGTTAAAGCAACTACTTGATGCTCAGCAGTTGTGTGACGTCACTCTTCTAGTGGAAGGAAAAAGGTTCATGTGCCACAGGTTTGTATGCTGTATTCCTGTAATAGTCTCAATGTTTTCCATCATCCTACACTTTGCAGCACATGTTCATATGATATCCTGTGCTCTAATGTTGTTTCATATTTTTGCAGAGTCCTCTTGGCCGCGGTCAGCCCATATTTCCGTGCCATGTTCACCAGCCCTCTTGTAGAGTCTCGGCTCACGGAGATCCGACTGGAGGAAGTGACCCCTTCGGTTATGGAGACAGTTATCCATTTTATCTATACAGGGGAGGCAGGGCTCAGTCTTGACACAGCAGAGGACTTGTTTGTTGCAGCCAATCGACTTCAGGTGATGCCCTTGCAAGATCTTTGCTCCAGGTAATACACTGAACTACTTTTTTTAATTCAATTTTTAATGCATACAGGCCGGCCCAGCTCTCTACTGCCCTGGAGAGTTCAGTTTCAATGCAGCCAGCTCTTATGCATCGTTAGATTGGCCTTTAGATTGGTGAAGCGCACAGATACCGCCTTGACAGTGGTTATTATGATTACGAAACATGAAGGACCCTCTTAAGAGATCATGGGGCATGGGTACAGTGTTGAAATTCAGTAAATGGTTTTCAGTTTTATTTCGATCTTTAAAGACATTAAAAATGTAAATTATTAACAGTCCTAACATCCACATGTTGTTGGTGAAGCAGGAAACCATTTGTCCCAGACTTCTTGATTTATTGGATTAAGTTTATTTATATAGTGCTTTTAACAGACGTAGTCACAAAGAAGCTTTAGAGAGATCCATGTCCAAGCCCAGAGTAAGCAAGCCAATGGCAACAATAAAAAAAAAAAAAACACCCTTGAGAGGATCCGAGACTCAGAAGGGGAACCCATAAGAACCCCCAAAAAAATGAAACGAATAACAGCAAAACCATGAAATACAGAAAGAACTAATGGATACAAAGTATGAAAACATACAGACATATAAAGCATTTAAATTTAACTAGTAAAACCAGACATAAATGCTTACTCAGAGACCCTCACTACCCCAAAGTTCGAAATTTAAGCTGGCCACACTGTCCATCAGTGGTGGCCAGTATTATTCTTTGGCACTTGTGTCTATTTGTCTCATTACATCAGTTGTGCACACAGTACTGTCCCTCTTCTGTCTGTGTTTCTGTGGTGTTTGGTTGCGCAAAGTACCATATAATGCATTGTTATCAGCTGGTATCGCTAACCGCGCTAACCTTGGGCATAAAAAGTGGGACATATTTAGGTTCGATTCACCATGAAACACTGGTAAGCAATCGTGAAACCAGTTGTGGTACATTTTGAAATCTTTAGCTAACTTTTTTTTGTTTGTTTTAAATGTCTTGAAATAGTGTTCAGTTATTGGAATGTTTAACTGGAACGCGGTCAGCTCGAGTGCAACGCCATTCCCAGCTCCAACATCCGACTTCCGAGGTAAATGGAATGCAGCGTAAGCGTGCTGGATTAGGACTGGAACTCAAACTCTGCAGGACAGTAGATTACCAGGACCGGAGTTTATGATGGAGTATGATGAAACACAGAATTGGTAAATCATATTTTTGTCTTCTTTTTTTTTTTTAGGTTCCTCTTTGAGCACCTATCTGTGGAGAACTGTTTAGGAATGTACTCTCTGGCCCGTTCACATCACGACCAGCTCCTGCTCAGGGCATCTCTGAGGCTGGTGGCTCAGCATTTCCCTCGGGTGGCACGGCAACGGGACTTCCTCCTGCTGGACCCGGGCACCTTGGGCAGCCTGCTGGAATCGGACCGGCTGGGGGTGGAGTCAGAGACAGAGGTCTATGATGCAGCCCGGCGATGGGCAGAGCATCGTCCGGCTGAGCGCTACACTCACATGCCCACTCTGCTGAGGCATTTGCGCCCGGGCCTGCTGGCTCCCGAGGAGACACGGCGGCTCAACAAAGAGCTTGGGCCGAAGGCCAGCACTGAGGGCATGGGTGGTCCTCTGAGGCCCAGGGAGGGCATGTTTGAGAAGAAGATAGTCTGCGTGGACCTTAAGCCTAGGGAGGATGAGGCTTTGCGGGAGAGTGACTACACAGTTGACTGCTTTGACCCACGCACCGGCAAGTGGGAGAAGTTATCAGCGCTGGGCTCTTTGCTGTGCCCTGGGTGCACGGCTGTTGGGGGGCGGCTGTTTGTGGCAGGGGGCATTCTACGGACGGGCCAGGTGTCGTCGTCGGTGCACGAGTATGACGTAGTGCTGGACCGATGGATCTCGCGGCCTGCCATGGAGCAGCCACGTGCTATGTTCGGCCTGCTAGGCTCTGGAGATTCCCTTTACGCTCTGGGTGGCTGTAACCGATCTGCACTTCTTGACACCTGTGAAATTTTTGACCTTTCCAAACTGATTTGGGTTCCGGGTCCTCGTTTGCCGCTGCCTCTGCGTTGCTTCGCTTGCGCCACCCTGCGGGGCCGCCTGTACCTGCTCGGAGGCGCTACACTGGAGCAAAACAGGGCTGTGGTACATGCTGGCGTGTTAATCTACCACACCATCACAAGGACCTGGAGCCGGGTCAGCCTAGACTCTGGCGCCACCTGCCTGGCTGGAGGCGTAGCGGTGCGGGGTGGCGTCTGTGCCGTGGGTGGCTACATGCGTGACGCAGCCAAATTTATAGATGGCAACTATACGCAGTTGGAACCGCTCGACGCCACCGGGAGAGTGCTCTTTTTCCGCGAGGGACGGGGAACGGGGACGGAGCGGGAAATCCTGGCCGTAACGGACCGGACAGGAGGTGGCAGCGGCAGTGACCGCGCTACCAGTCCTGTTGTTTTTCCGGGCCTGCCGCGCCGCATTGCTGCCGGAGGCGTGGCGAGATGGAAGCGCAGGATATATGTTATGGGTGGAGAGAACGGCTCCAGGTTCTACGACAGCGTGTACTGCTGGAAGCCCGGGTGGCGCAGCTGGGTCCAGAGACGCGAGAAACTGCCGGGGGACACTGGGGGCGTGAGCCAGTTTGGATGTACCACTTTAAAATTCCCCAAAAAACACATCCTGGCTCGCCTCAGGTCGGCCCTGGAGAAGCAGGGGAAGGAAAAGAGACTTAACCGAAAGACTGAGGACAGAGAGAGAGACAGGCGGAACAGAAAGGCGAATCAGGAAGTGTGATTTGTGTTTAAGAAAGGAACTCGGGTGCTGACGTTTAGACCCATTTGGATTAACTTTTTTTAAACATCTCGGAGTTGACCCTGGTTGTTTTGATGAACACATCATTGTAGGTGGTGTAAGGGATTTTGCTGCAAAGATATTTGGCAACACAAGCAGTAAGGCTCTAGTTTGTAAAAACAGGCAGTGAAATGGGTCTAAATGTCTACAATCCCAGACTATTATTTTCAAATAGGACTGATTTAAGAATTTTTCGATTTACAGGGAGGCCCCACTCAGGGCGCTAGTGTTTTTGTTAGCGTGAAAAAAAAAAAGTACATAATGTACATTATGTACAAAAGTACATAATGCTAAGTTTAAATTGAATGGAGGTAAAGATAGTATGAGATTAGTAATGCCGAGATGATTTAATGTGATCAAATCTTACAGATGACAGTAATCTGAAAGTTTTTATGTGAACGTTTTTACTGTAATGTCAATTATGGTTTGTTTACAGAAGGTCTTTTGTTTTTGTTTTTTATATTAATTATTTAAATCTATATCTGTTATTCAGCACTTCTCAAGAGCAGCCCCAATAGCTTTTTACAGCTTCTTTCAGCCAGAGAAATGAATAAATATCTCACACCAGTTTAACATTTAGCTTAACGTCTGCTTAAAGACCTCACCCAACCAGTGCTCCTTACATTGCAATTGTATTATCTGTTATGCAGCAACCGACTACAACAGGCACAGCCAGTTGTAGAATGCAGGGGTGTAACAATGCAAAAATGTGACTATGCGCATTGCGAATACGGGCGATGTCAGCGACGATGTGTGGATTACGCCATTTTTAATGCACTTGCATGCATTGTTTGAACACCAAAGGTCGCAATGTACTTAACCCTCACCAGCACATTTCGGTGTCTTACGACACACTCCCAGCTGAACCCACACCAGCACCTTCGATGTCATTGGTCACACTCTTGTGTCTGGTCCAGCTCTAGAGTCATTAGCAGCTTGTCTAACAATAAGGCATATCCAGTCATTGTTTTCCCTCATTCTGATTTGGTTCTAGATAGCAAGCATGTGACTCAAATCAAACCAGGAGCTGAGTGTGTTGTTACACTCCTGACAGAATGCTCAGATAGGAACATGATGATGTCACCCCTGTACCCTTACAGTGGTCATTGCTCTTTGCAAGCATTTGGTTTTGTCAAATGCTTGAACTGCATCAAAAAAAAAGAAGTGTTTTTTGTCAAATGTGAACAATTTGTATCACAATAAATCATGTTTTTGCCAGTTTCTTATGGACTGGTCCAACAGCTTTTTAAGTCATTGCTTTTCAGAACCAAACAAGAGTTCAGAGAAAGAAAATGCAGTACTGCTTAAAAACACCACTTGGACACCCCTGGTAAAATTTTCTGCTGCTGTGAATAACCAAGCGAGTGAAAGATGACCTGATTTCCAAAACAAATTCTTTTACGGTTTCAGAATAACTGCATTCAAAGATGGTCTGAGGCAAATTTTTGTGCACTCTGCATAGTCAGTACGTAGTAACACCACCTTGGGCAGGTTCCGCAGTTTGTAAATGCATTTTGCAGCAGCTGAGAATCGTTCCGTCCTAGTCAGGAGCAATTTCACACAATCTTCCTTGCAAAAGATTTGCTGCACTGCTCTTAAGAGGTCCATCCATGGATGTTCAGTGATGTTTAGATCAGGAAACTATGAGGGCCATGGCAAAACCTTCAGCTTGTGGATTTTGTGGACTGCTGAGGACCAATATCCTGCTGTAGGATCCACCCCCTTTTTATCTGCAGCTTTTTTTATGGGTTGTGATGTTTGCTTCCAGAATTTGCCTGTATTTAATTGCATTTACCTGTGACATGTTTCCTGTGCCACTGGCTGCAGAAGATACCCAAAGCATGCTAAATCCACCCCATGCTTAACAGTTCTGCACCTTTTTTTTTGTTTTTACCTAAAACATACTGTTGCTCATTTCTTTTTAGGATTCCTACATGACAGCCATATTGGTACAGGGGTTGTCTCCAGAGGTAATTCTTCTTGCAGAGCACTAGGCAGCTGCTTAGAGGAAGGCATGGCTGCTGATTGTTGGGTCATGGTTTGAGGTGTATTTGTAAAGCTTTGGCGAGGTAAATATCACCTGCCCTTTCCTAAAGATGATTATGGGAACAAAAAAAAAAACATGACCCCAACAACTGAGAACTCCAATCTTCTGGAGTGCCAAAACTTTTGCATTGTGTTCCTTTTCTCTTTTTCCACTCTCACTCAGCCATTCACGGTAACAGAAATTTGGATGGCATGCCCAAACTTCTGAAAGACACAGTATACAGTAGTTTGACTATCAAAGAGAAACGACCTTATATGCCCTCCATGACGTACAGGTCGGTATGAAGAATGAAGATGATGATTGGCTCAGTTTAACGTAGCACAGATGAGATCAAGACTGGCTTAAATATGACAAATGATCTCAGTAACCGGTCAATATAGCTAATTTATTAATAAAACGTCTTATTAATTGAATCTTCCAGCATGAACTTGAGAATGATTTGCAGGAAAATGTTTATACACAACAGTAAGTCTGTGAGATGTGCTCTGACTAAGCTCCTCTTGTGTTTCCTGTTCAAATGGGTGAGATCATTAACTAGGCCTCAGTGTTCTGGTGGATCGCTCCAGCTCACTCATGCATTTCTAACCTGATCTTTCCTCTCCAACAACAGCGCTTTCCTCCTTTTCTGGAAGGCCCACGTGAGCAACTGCTGGTTCATGCTATTGTTCGTTCTTTTTAGATGTGGTCCGTCTACAGTAGTGCTGGACTAACATACTGGATAAATCTAGCATAGCATAGGAACAGTCAGGGGAAGGAAAGCAGTTAGTGACGGTTGTGAACTGTATGCACTGTAGGAGCAGTGTTGGCACAGGTTTGTTGGGTTCAATACCCACGTCTGTTAACGTGCCAATTTTGGGCCCTCAAACAAGGTTCTGAACCTTCTCTGCTCCAGCGGGAGGGCATGCCATGGCCCTGTGCTATTGCTCCCCAGCCTTCCGGTCACCACTCTTACCTAGAAAGGGCCAATGACAGCAAGCTTTCGTAGCAAGCTGGAGCTCACTGGATTGCACTGGGGTAGTCAGCTGACCTCAGTACTTGGTTCTAATTAATAAATAAATAAATAAAGACTGTAGCCATTCTGGCTCTGTGTGACAAAATGTGATACATGCTTTAGGGGGATTCTATGATTGAGGTAATATTTTGAAATGTTTTTAAATAAAACTTTTTTTGTATAAATGTTTGTATCATTTATTAACTTTGACCTTAAGAAAATGTGTTTAACCCTTTGAGTCCATCCTAGAAACAATATATTTAAAAAAATTATTGTACATGTTTTTTGTTGTTGTTGAACATCACTTAAATAACGGGTTTGAAAGTAATAGTTTTTTGAAACTCAAGTAAACTAGTGCATTAAGAACATGCATGTACTGTAAATGTCCTTAATTTATTTAAAATGTATTTTTCAACTAATAATGATGAACCTGTGACTCAGGGAATATCCTAATTATTTCATAGAGACAAATGTGTTAAACAAGGGGTGAGTAAACAACAAAATGTTCATTTTACATAAAGTATAAGTCATAAAAAAGATGTTTCAAGCATAAAAGTATTTTAAATATTAAATTACAAGGTGCTAACTGTTCTACGTAAAGCCATGAAAATATACCGGCCTGAAAAGAGCAATGTGTTTGAGGTTTGAAGTTTATCTGAAACATGTACTGACATTATGGTCAAACAAATATACCTGAATATTTGTAAGTGGACATAAATGGACCCTAACTGTCAACTCATCCTGAAGCAGTTAGTTAGTTAGATTCATCTTTGAGAATGTCTATCCATAGGTTCCTTTATATTCCTTTATCATCAGAAATTTGTCTTATAAAACCTAGTGATATTAAAATTTCTTAACATTTAAGTTAATGATCAAGCTACATGCTACATACTAGCTACACTAATGGCCAGTTAACTCAGTCCTATTGTAAATGGATCCGCAAACCAGTAGGCACTAATTGTACCAGGTCAAGACATCAGAAGTAGCTTAAACACTGTGACTAGTATGCAGTTTTATTTTGGAGCTCATAAGCAGCTCTCTTGTTACTGCCCAATATGCTAATGTCCCATCCTAGAATTGCAGGTACGTTTCAATATAGGAAAATGTGATTCATCAGTTATCGTTAAACTGTTTAAACCATTAACGTTTATAAAAAATTTAACGAGTGACTCACTCGATATCACAATAACAAATCTGACAACTAATTTACTGTTAATTTATCCTAAACGCTTTATACAAAATAATGAAGTGAGAAGTTTGACATGTCTTGCTGCTTTACACACAGTGTTATAGTACACTGAGTGCAGGTCACAAGGTTTTTATTAGCACTGTTTGCAGATTTTATGCAGTTTTATATTAGAGACAACCGTAACAAAATGTATTCATTGCTGAAGTTACATATTCTACAGAAAATAGACGTTGTATGACATTGACTTTATAACTGTTATCAGAGTAAGCACAAACACTGAAAATTTGACTTATCAGACTTAAATGTTAAATTCAAGTTGAATTACACAAGAGAATCACACAAGAGGTGTGTGAGTGATTTAGTTCATATGTTCTGTATATTTTGCACACACATATATATATATATATATATATATATATATATATATATATATATATATATATATATATATATACACACATTTTTGACGTTATTATTAAAACTGATTCAATAAAGATTGTTTTTTTTTGGTGATAATTAACTGTTAGGGTTTATCTGGGAGATGCAAACCAGATCCAGAAGTCATAAATGTCCCCTAATATTGTGGCTATCATGGTGGCATGATGGTGGTGTGATGCTTTCAGTGCATTATCTGTTAGTACAGTGAGTATTTTATTTTAGATTGGTTCATTGAAAAAGTGTAATGACAGTTAAACGCTTCATCAGTCGCCCATCCCTGACAGTGTGGCAATATGTTAATTATTATTTTCACAAATCCCCTTCTTCAGCTCTTTTTCTTGTGAACAAAGGTCTTGCATTGTACCCTCAGAGTCTAATTCTTGTTTTGAAGATATCTTGTCCTTCTTGAGGGACTTCAGCACATCGGAGCTGACATTTGTCACTTAAAAAAAAAAATTTAAACCTAGAAGTTAATCTTAAAATTGGAAAAAAATGAATTTCACAAGGGAGAAAGTGACCATCAACAACCCAGCAGACATCACAGTGATTCTCGGCTACTTCGTGATTGTCATCGGTGTGGGAATTTGGGTAAGTGCTTTTGTGTGGCTGTGGGAGAAAGTAATTTTTGACTCTGAAATGAAGTGTATTTTGCTACAGTACAGTACATGTCTATGCTTTACACTGTTACACTTAATATCTGGAGAGTCCCTGGAGACGTAAAAAGCTTTGAATGAACTCTTTCACTCATTTCATTTGTATTCAGAAAAAAATAAGACAAGAAAACTTTTCTTTCCCTTTTCTTTCTTCTTCCAATTTTTCAGTCCATGTTCAGAACTAACCGTGGCACAGTAGGCGGCTACTTCCTTGCAGGACGGACCATGGTGTGGTGGCCTGTAAGTCTTACCTATATCTGCCTACTGGCTTATTATCTCTGCTTTGCATACAGTGCTGTTAAGAAGTATTTTCCAAATCCTAAAATCTGTATTTTTGCAGATCTGTCAAACGTCAGATCAAAAATCTAATGTAATTAAAGGAAAAAGGTTATCTAATGAGCTCCAGACATCCAGACATGATTACTGCAATCACTGCCTATGAAAACTCGAAAGCATGGGACCCCTTTGGAATCACAGCGAGAGCAAAGTACCAAAGTTCCTCCAAAAGCTCAGCGACCATTTATCTATTAAGTCACGAAAGAACGTCTAAGGGACTGGAGGCCTCACTTGCCTCAAATGAGACCAGCATTTTTTGATTCCAAAAACAGTATGGGAGATCCCGCATTCAACGAAACCTCTTGATAACCCCCAAGCCTTTTAAATCAACTAAAGACAGGGGTCCCCTTACACCTGCCATACAGCTAACTGTCAGAACATCATATACCACCGCCAGTGGTGGTAGTAGTCTGACGCTGTGGGGATGCCTGGGCAGCTTCAGGGTGTGGGCGACTTGACTGATGGAACAACGGATTCTGAACACAGTGTGCCCGAGTTTCAGCAATGCTACAAAGCAGTGTGAGCCTGAATTCCTCCACAAGATCCCAGCTGTTTGGTTGGGTTGCAGTTGTTGCTGCTAAAGGTGCCACCACCAGGTTTTAGGTTTAGGGAGGTCGTTCCTGTTTCACATGGTTTATTTAGGTGAATGTTCTCCTTGTCCCATATTCCATTTTGTGTGAGGATCTAAAACCATTTAATGGGAAAATCAGGGACATTGTATAGTCTCTAACTGAATGCTTTATCTCTTCAATATTCTTCTCCACCATGTTACAACAGGTAGGCGCTTCTCTGTTTGCGAGCAACATCGGCAGTGGCCATTTTGTCGGCCTTGCCGGCACAGGGGCTGCGAGTGGAATAGCTGTAGGAGGCTTTGAATGGAATGTAAGTTGGATGGTATCCCTGCATACAGCTGAATGTAATATTACAAAACTATTTACCAAAAGGTTATCTGATATGCCCCCCCCCCCACACACACACACAATATACTGTAAACATGACGTGGCCAAATAATAATTTACCCTAACCCACTGAACCTTAGGTTAATTATTCAACTATTAATCATGATGCAGAAACTGTGACTGGGACTTTTTTTTTGGCTTAGAATATCTTGTGGTGTCCCACAAGGTTCCAATTAGGGCAAATGAAACTGTTAATGTAAATCATGGTAGAAATCTAGTTATGAGAGTGAATAACTGAAGTATGGACTTACACACAGGGTTAATATCTATTTACATTATCTACTTTTTGTCAGGTTTTCCATTTTTATATGTTGCATTCTTCATATTGGCCCTACCTTTATCGTTTACTCCACTTACAGGCTTTATTCATCGTGCTGCTGCTGGGATGGCTGTTTGTACCTGTTTATTTAACTGCTGGGGTAAGTTCATTTTCCACTGACGAAAATATTCAATTAGCCTGTATTTCGAAACTGCAGACAGAGTCGTGTGCAAAGATGTGAACACCTCATCATCATCACCAACTTTGATCTGCTAATATTTTCTAAATTGCTAAATGTGTGATAAATTATATGATTATTTATCTAAAAAACAAGTTAACATGTTGTTAGACCAGGGGTGCCAAAACTCATGCATATGACTGTAAATGCATGGCCAAAACTATTTTTTCTACCTTCCCCTTTCCAAAGGTTATCACAATGCCACAGTACCTGAAGAAGAGATTTGGGGGGACCAGAATCAGTTTGTACCTCTCCGTCATCTCACTTTTCCTTTACATCTTCACAAAGATCTCTGTAAGTATAAAAGCAAACAATCATAATACGATAATCACAATAATCATGGTACAGCATAACTTAATGAAACCATAGTCCTGATGGTTAGAGTAATGATAGTTAATGGTGGTAATATTAGAAATAATATTAGATTTTCTGAACATCACTTGGACATCCAGCGGTTCAGCGCTGAGAGTCTGCTGCCTCATAGGGATGGGGCCAGAGCAAATTACAGCATCGGACATGGTCTGGGCCAGTTTAATCACCTCTTTAATGTTATCCTTAGTCACTTCTGACTGCTGCAGATGAATATTGTTGACCCCTACATAATGAACTATTCTTGAATATCTCCTATTTGCTAGCTGATTGCTGCTAATGTCCAGTGCTCTGCCCCCCTGCTGGAGCCCCTAAAGGATTAGCTATTTTTTCTTGTGTAGAACAATAGAGTCTTATATAACCAGAGTCCCTTTAACAGGCTCCTCAGCGGGTGCTTCGCTGAGCGAGGCAAACCTGTTTCAAGCGTGAATCAGGGAGGGACAGTGGTGCTCCAGTGAATACCCACACAGAATCCATATATCTTAATGTATAATGTTATATACAGTTCACTGATGAGATAACCGTGACTTTGCCATGGTACTGCACATCCTGTTACTGTTCCACTGGTATTTCTGACTGGTATTCTGACCTTTGCTTTAGGTCGATATGTTCTCTGGAGCAGTCTTCATACAGCAGGCGCTGGGGTGGAATATTTACATTGCAGTGATTGCTTTGCTCACCATAACAGCGCTCTATACCGTCACAGGTGCAATTCATGATTATTCACAGTATTCACTATATGGACAAAAGTATTGGGACACCTGCTCAGTCTGTGTTTCGTCTGAAATCAAGCGTATTAAAAAAAATATTAATAATTTTTGTCTCTCTACTGGCCGGGGAAGAAGGCTTTCTACTAGATTTTGGAGGAGCGTTACTGTAGGTCAGGGTGTTGGATGATAACCTCCCCAGCTCATCCCAAAAGTATTGATGGTGCACAAACCATCATTCCAGAGAACACAGTCTCTTCCACTGCTCCACAGCCCAATGCTGGGGGGCTTTCTACCCCTTTAGCCCATGCCTGGGGTTAAGCACGGTGTTTATCTGCTCCGGAGAGTCCTAGGCAGAGTTCTCTTGGCAATCTGGGTCAGCAATGGGTGCAACGTAAAGTAGCTGAATGCCGTCATTAGAAGGGGTGTCCGCAAACATTTCGGACCGTGTCTTCTCCTGATTAACCAGTCCTCCGAGTCCGTTAAGGCCTATCTTCGTTAGCTAAGCTCTGAGACTTTAAGACAAGTGGGCATTCAAGCATCGACTTACACACATCATTACTAATGCCAGAATTATTTTACTAGTCAAATGTAGTCCTTGGAGGTCTTTAACATGTGCTTACACACTATTCAACTACCCTGTAGGTGGGCTGGCCGCTCTGATGTACACCGACACTGTGCAGACCTTCATCATCATCGCTGGAGCCTTCGTCCTCATGGGCTTCTGTAAGTCCCGAGTCTTTCAGTGGGGAGACATAGAAATTCATTTAAACTGGGGATGTCCCGATCCTGAGGTAAATCCTGAGGTAAATACTGAGATAAATACTGAGGCAAATCCTGAGGTAAATACTGAGGTAAAATCCTGAGGTAAATACTGAGGTAAATACTGAGGTAAAATACTGAGGTAAATCCTGAGGTAAAATCCTGAGGTAAATCCTGAGGTAAAATCCTGAGGTAAATACTGAGGTAAAATCCTGAGGTAAAATCCTGAGGTAAATCCTGAGGTAAAATCCTGAGGTAAAATCCTGAGGTAAATACTGAGGTAAAATCCTGAGGTAAAATCCTGAGGTAAATACTGAGGTAAATCCTGAGGTAAATACTGAGGTAAATACTGAGGTAAATACTGAGGTAAATCCTGAGGTAAATACTGAGGTAAATCCTGAGGTAAATACTGAGGTAAATCCTGAGATAAATACTGAGGTAAAATCCTGAGGTAAATACTGAGGTAAATCCTGAGGTAAATACTGAGGTAAATACTGAGGTAAAATACTGAGGTAAAATCCTGAGGTAAATACTGAGGTAAATACTGAGGTAAATACTGAGGTAAATCCTGAGGTAAATACTGAGGTAAATCCTGAGGTAAATACTGAGGTAAATACTGAGGTAAATCCTGAAGTAAATACTGAGGTAAATACTGAGGTAAATACTGAGGTAAATACTGAGGTAAAATCCCTTTATTTATACTCAGCTAGTTTAGTCTAGACTTTTCTTAAAACGATTTTACAGTGTTTAATATCTTATAATCCTGATACTGGTGTGTAATATATGGTTTATATTGTTTTATACTGGTTATATTTGGGTTTCTCCAGCTAGCATTAGCTAGCGCGTGTATGTTAGCTATGCTAGCTAACATTAGCGTTAGCCTCCACTTTCAAAAACAGAGAAAAGCGAGCGGTTCTCCGGTTCTCCCGCCGGCTCACAGCCTTATTAGTGATAGTTTTAATAAATGTCCAGATATTATGTTGTATTTTCGTGTTCCACTGTAAAATAGCTCCACTCTGCTCAACACCTACTCCTTTATTTACCTCCTGAGCACCTCCGCGCTGCTGCCGGCTGGCCACAGTGTCCGTTAACGGCGCCTTCACGCGCTGAACGAGTGACGGGAATTCCGGCTCGTTTTTTTTTTTAGTGAGCCGAGTCTTTTGACTCGGCTCACACAAAAAAAAAAAAGCCGGCTCCTGCTTAGATTTTTTGTTGTTGTTGTTGCTGAAATTAATTTATTCCCAAATTATGTGTAAAATAAATTATGTTAATATATACATTCTATCAAATTGTATATAATTTATGTTTTTTTTTATACTCAATTTGCATACGCTTCTGCAGGTTGCTTGTAGAGCCTGCTCGATATGAAATTCGAATTTTGCACATTAAAATGTGTCCAAACTTTACTACATTTCCACACATCCACGAAATTCGTGCGGCTTTAACAGAAAAAAATGAAAAAAAAAAAAAAACCGATTCACAATCAGGAGCCGACTCCCGTCGTTCACTTCAAAGAGCCGACTCCTAGAGCCGGATCGTTACTACTCTGAACGCCCTGGATAACCACTGGATGGGATCAGGACATCCCTGATTCACACACATCAGGCCAGGCCAGGCCAGGTCAGCACATTACACGAACACTGAGCTGAAAGTCTTGAACATCGCCTTCCTCACAGTTACTGTTCTACTATCAACAGCTTTCAAGGAGGTTGGAGGCTACAGTGCCTTACTAGAGAAGTACAGCTCTGCTCTGCCCTCACTGTCCATGAGGGTGTCTCGAGAGCCCCAGCGCTACAATATCTCCTCAGTGTGCTACACCCCACGCGAGGATGCCTTTCACCTGCTGAGAGACCCTGTGACTGGAGACCTGCCGTGGCCTGGAGTGTTGTTTGGCATTGCTATTGTGGGAGGCTGGTACTGGTGCACTGACCAGGTGAGTAAGTGCACTATTCTCCCCAGACACATACACACAAATGTACGAAAGAAAGAAATAAATGAAAAGTAAAAATACACAAATATGAGATTAGTATAGAGTAGCTCTGAGTGGCTCAGTGGCTATGGAGGTTCACGAGCTCAAATCCCCAGGTCATGCTGCTTTGCCATCAGCAGCCGGAGACAGAGAGAGCACAGTTGACCTTGCTCTGTCAGGGGTGGGTTGATGGCTCTTGGAGTGATGTTGGGCAGTACAGGCGTCTCTTAGCTGTTGTATCGGAGCTGGGGGCGCTGGCTAACTACCGGCAGTAGAGGAAGAGGAAGTGGCTGGCTTCATATGGGGGCATTGCTTGGGACGGGGTAGTTCAAGGGGAAAAGCATAATACAACGGGCCCATCGTTATCTCTAATGGGCCTATGATTGCTTCTACATTAGCGTCGTACTGCCACATTTACATCACGACCCCAGAAAGTGCAAGAACACGACTGCCCAGGACTACAAATATCATTATATCAGTGTACTGGTCATTTCACACGATCGCTACAATCTGTACTGCAGGTGATCGTGCAGCGCTGTTTGGCTGCCCGCAGCCTGACTCACGTGAAGGCTGGATGCATCATGTGCGGGTATCTGAAGCTGCTTCCCATGTTCCTCATGGTCTTCCCAGGCATGATCAGCAGAGTACTTTACCCTGGTAAGCCATACGACGTAATATTTGCATTACATGCTTTTGCATTACGTGCTTTTTACGTCACAAAGCAGATTTACAGGAATCCAGTTATAGGACTAGAGGACTTGCTCAGCAAATCCTAAACCTAAAACCACAGTGGCGAGGAAAAACTGCCAAGTCCCACAAGGGGGACCCGTCCTCCTCTGGTCAGAACTACATATAAATTATTGATAATAAAAAAAAAGGCAACATACCACCACGTAAGACTTCTTCAGCTCAGGGGTGCTGAAGGTAATCATGGTTGTTAATATTAATAATAATTATTTTGAGCCCATTAGAGTAAACTTTAACATAGTCGTAAGGCAGATAGCAGTAGCAGGAGGGTGGGCAGCTGGTCTGACGCGGGTAGCAGGAGAGCCCGACCGTCAGACTTCTGGAAACATTCTGTGTGGCTGACGACTCCAGCAGATTTGACTGTAACAGCCTAATGACAAGAAGAGAGCCAGAAGGTAACACAGACACGGGAACACCCTGAAACACTGGCGTCCTTCTACTCCAATGGCCACAATCTTGAGTGATCTGCTGCAATCGTGCAAGTGGCAGGGCGACAGCTCCAGTATCTCGGTTTACCACAATTCCCTTTGTCCGTGAACCCCTGGACCTGCAACCTTTATCTAAGGGGAAATATGAGTTACCTAAACCCAAGGTTTTTTTTTTAGCGCCCAAGTTATTTGTGCAGTAACTGTCTGGCTTGCGTTGGATGAATGCTGTGCTTAATGAGATCCTTTCTTTTGTAGATGAGGTGGGGTGTGTGGTGCCATCGGTCTGCCAAGAAGTGTGTGGGACGGAAGTCGGCTGCTCTAACATCGCTTATCCCAAACTGGTGGTGTCAGTCATGCCCAACGGTGAGATCCCCATAATTGACACTATTAAAAGCACCATAGATTAGTTCTAACCACGCTTTCTGTCCGTGTTGCCCCTCACGCCCGCCTCTGCTCAGGTCTGAGAGGATTGATGCTAGCCGTCATGCTAGCGGCCCTCATGAGTTCCTTAGCCTCCATCTTCAACAGCAGCAGCACCCTTTTCACCATGGACATATGGACCCGCATCAGGCCTCAAGCCAGAGACAGAGAGCTCCTGATCGTTGGCAGGTACGGAGCACTGCGTCACTCCTCTTAAAGGAATAGTTCCAATAAAAAAATAATGTAGCTTTAAGATCATGAAAGGATATTCCCACCAATTAGCATCATGTAAACTGCAGCACTTTATGTACAATCAGAAAGTATTTGGACAGTGACACAAACAGCTTTTTTCTTTGGGTCAAAAGTAATCGGACGGTTGCACCAATTGCGGACACAGATGTGCAAGCGCACGCATACAACTGGTCTAGTCCCTTTAGAGAAGTACGAACAATAGAATAGGACTCTCTGGAGCACCATGATGCCTAATGACAGTGGTGGGCAGCATTGAGCTGTAGAGCAGTGGAAGAATATTGAAGACTATGGATTTAGAATAGGATGTCCTATGTCCCAAAACTTTTGTCCATATAGAGTAATAGTGTACTTCTTTGGTACATCTTTTACAGGGTGTGGGTGCTCTGCATCGTTGCAATCAGCATTTGCTGGATCCCCGTAGTCCAGGCTGCTCAGAGTGGACAGCTGTTCGACTACATCCAGTCAGTGACCAGCTACCTGGCCCCACCTATAGCAGCAGTGTTCTTTCTGGCTATTTTCGTGAAGAGAGTGAACGAGCCGGTAACGAACATTCAACTCCTTTCCATCCCATTGCTTTAAGAATATCAAACATCCACTCGTTTCCTTTAATGGTCTTGGCCTCCATTCTCTCCTCTCGCTCTCACAGGGGGCTTTTTGGGGCCTAATGGGTGGCCTGCTCATGGGTCTGTGTCGCATGGGACCAGAGTTCTACTTTGGCTCCGGTAGCTGCCTTTTTCCTTCCACCTGCCCCAAGCTAATTTGTGGCGTTCACTACCTGTACTTTGCAGTTCTGCTCTTCTTCTGCACCGGGATTCTGGTTCTCCTCGTGAGCTACTTCACGCCCCCCATAGCCGACAGACATGTAAGTGAACCCACAGCGTCGGAAAACGTGTGTGAAATTATCTGGAGCTTTCTTTGACATCCTAAGTGCTCACTTTGCAATTCGCCCAATTCTGTCTGGCAAGCTTCATCGCCTTGTCTTTAGCTTGCGCCATTCTAAAGAAGACAGACTTGACCTGGACTGGGAGGAAGAGGAACGAGGAAGGAAAGCTCGCAGGGAAGTGGAGGAGAAACAGAAGGCCACGTTCGACGAGGATAAGAGTAAGATATTCAACAACAACAACAACAACAACAAAAATGCCACTTATATTAACACACACTATGGAAACCCAAAAATCATAAGGCAAAATCATATCAAGGGGACTTTTAAACTTTTAAATTATAAGATTTTTTTAAATAATAAGAAACATTTCTCACAATAAAAGCATTTAAAATAATGCAGGAATCTCTCAAAATAATGAGAAACGATCTGCAAATGACTTGGCCTTTCACAGCGAGTCTCTATATAGAAATGTAACAACTCAAATAACAAACCACTTCAATAACTTGTATAGCTCATATATAATAGCTAATAGCTCCTGTAGATAATTTGTCCCAAAACATTTGTCCATATAGAGTGTATATTGACAAAATATATATGCATATTGCCCTCAGATCCTTAAGATGTAGACCACATATTTACTACATTTTAGATGTAAAGGGCCCAGGACCTCATAAACATAGCTAGTCACCAACACCACACCAATGTTACCAGTGCTGGCGAGGCTGGCAGCACATGGGGTACCAATGCTGGGCTAGGCCGGTGACGTGGTAGCGATGTAGGTCAAGTCAGTAGGCAAAATTGCCTCGTCTAGGCCGGCCCACTAGGCAGTCGATCAAAAAAAAAACAACTATATAAGAAAACACTTGTTTTTCAGTTTGGGAATAGGTTTCCATATTTAGCACCCAATATTTCTTTACAGTGGTGGTAATGTGAACCTAGGGTCACCTCTAAAAACCGTTGACCAATACTGTGAACAGTTCTGCTGCAGTAAGTAGCGATGCCATATTGGTCTGATATCAGTGGAAAATGCTGGAACGATATCAGAGAGAAAAACAATCTGCTGTGAGGTTCTGTTGTTAGGAGTGCATTTCGTCTTTTGCTGTACTGGGTTTGGGATTTCGATGTTGCCACGGGGAAAGAAAAGCGGCATCGTGCCGTCTCTACAAGTTATAGAGGATCTCGTAGTGACGTCCTGCCTTTTCTTACAGATGCAAACGAGGAGAAATCAGCCATTGTCCGTCTGATCGGCTGGTTTTGTGGCTTAAGTGGCTCTCAGGCTCCCGAGCCCACCGAAGAGGAGGTCGCGCAAGCGTCTAAACAATTACCAGACATAAGTGAAGAGCCAGTTTGGAAGCACTTCGTCAACGCTAATGCGCTCATAATGATGGCAGTGGCTGTCTATTTTTGGGGCTTTTATGCTTGAATTAACACTTTTGTATCAGATGCATCACTCTGGAAGTTCTGGATTACACAAATCAAAATAAAAAAAAGGGAAACACACATCATGAATAGATTTTTTTGGCTATTTAAGAAAGAGATGCAGCTATGCATTTCACCTAACTGCTTACCCAGATATTATATGGCCGCGCAATACGGCTTAAAACATCATGACACGCACTGTGGCTAGAAGAACACAACAGCAACAAAACAAAAACACTAGAGGGCATTAACAGTATGGTGTTTCTCCTGAAGGACCCCCTACGTTTGGGTCGAAGAAGCCAACTGAGCATCAAGACTGAGACCTGGCTAACAGAACTACACCAAGTAATTCAGTACACAAGGCCAAAAAGCCTGCATGCAGGCTATATCCCAATATTCAGAATTTTGATGTCGTACCGCAATATTGCCTTGTCTTTACCATGTAGATTGTGATTTTACATTTACATACAGTATGTCCTTGAACTTGATGATTAATACAAAAGAAATCAATATATGCTAACTGGACTTCAGGCACTGTGGTGTGAAATCCTTGTATAAATGAAAGAAAATAAAAAAAAAGTAGTAACAGTTTGGTACAGATTCCAGTTTTAAATAACTTTTATTTACTTTAGAGGCAAAAATTTCCCTATAGCATCGGCTGACAGTGAAACCTACAACGGTCTCCCAAACCAAAGGATCAGCATTAACAATAGATTCTGTTGGAAAGATCTGTACAGATTGATGTGAGCAGAATGAATGGGGTTAAGGCTGGAACCTGGTGGTGTTCTTTCACCCACAGAACGCAAAAGACTGTCCTTTACTAGCCAGCAGACAGGTAGTGGCAAGACTGGCTGGTCCAGTAGCAGGGCAGCAAGGAAGAAAACCAAAGAAATCTGGACTAGAAATGAAGACTTGGTTCAACTAATGCTTTCGGTTCTGAAAACGCCCCCAAAAACCAAAAGATAAAAAACAAAAAAAACAACAACAACAACAACACACAATCATACCCCTCCCTCCCCACACACACATACACACACACAAAAAAAACTAAACCTAACGAGCAGTAGAACTGTTGATTACAAAGTGACATCAGGTATTTGTAAAGTGACATCATTTTGCTCCTTTTTTGCCCCAGGGTCAGCAAACAAAACAAACAAACAAAAAAATAATAACCAAAAACTTGACATCCCACCTCAGTACATTTTAATTACTTTCACGAGACGAGTCAGTGCCTAAAGCCTGCAGCTTTTGCAAGGTCGGGGGTCGGCTTCAGAGCTGGTCTTAGGAAAAGATTGCCAAGCCAGAAGAATTTCTAACCAATTCACAAGTACATGTAAAGATCTAGTCCCATGCAGCAGACAATAACCTCATTTAAATCAGCATCGGTATTCACACGAGAGAGCTGGTCTGCGTATTATGGGAGTGAGAATTAAGTATGGTGCACTGCTAAGAACTGATACTGACATGACAGCAAGGTTAACAAGCTGAAACGAGGGGGGTTGGTGGGGGAGAGGCGAGCTCAACCATAAATAGTCCAGTGGCATGAGGTTTAGGCAAAAACTGAGATTTGTGGGGGGGCTAGGAATCCAGAATCCCCGTACTCCGGCCTTTACCTCCCGTCGTCTCTTTTGGCGCGGGCCTGAACCATGTCGCACGGCTGTACCCAGTTGTTGTCATGCAGTCCAACTCTACAGCCGGGTGTGTCCTTGTCCGTGCGCCGGCAGCACATCCAATACGAGCGTCCGTAAGGCAGGTCGTGGTGGTAAGGTTTGGGGTGCCAGCGGCAGAGCGAAACGTCCCCCCGCTCGTACTGCCGCTTGCACTGCTTGCAGGGGTCGTCGCGGTACAGCGGGTCCTGGTTCCAGCGGGAATCCGTGGCACGGACGCCGTAGGTCTCAATCAGGGCCTTGAAGTCATGGCAGGTGCACTTAAGGGCTGCTAGAGAACGGGTGGGCAAGTAGCTGAAGATGTTGACCATGATGTGGTCTGGAAGCATGAGCATGTACTGCCGTGGCTCCAGGAGCCGCTGGATCTGAAAACGGATCTCCAGGAAATCATGGGAGACGTGACGGTAGAGGCGGCAGAGCGATTTGTCCGCACAATCATCCACGCTGGCGATAGGGCTGTCTGGCCTCTCTACCGCACTTCCCACTGGCCCGTTGTTGTTTGCACAATCCAAAGAGCACATTCCACCAGAGACCCCGGTACTGCTTTCGTCTTCAGCACCTGGGGTCTGCAGAAAGAACAGCTGGCCAGGCGGGGGGTCTTCCGAAGCATCAGCTGGTTTTGCTGCACTAGGCATTGCAAAGCATACAGTCTCTTCTTGGACATTCTCTGTGCTGTCCTTACCATAGAAGACGCATTGGTCCACAGCACCGGTGACCACGACCTCGACATGGAAGCCGGTCACCCGCTCACGAGCCACGGCTTTCTTTTCTCCAGAGCAGTGATCTTGGTTGGGGTCGGGGGTTGTGGAGGGAGGCCGCTCGGTGATGTCTTCCCCTAAGGGATCAGACTTTGGTGAGCCAGCCAGGATGGCACCTGGGTCTCGAGATGAAGGGCTAACCAGTTGGTAGAGGTCACACGTGATCTTTTCTTTGGCCCTCGCTCCTGCCTGCCCTCCTCCAGCCCCGCAACTCATGAACATGCATCTGGAGCGGCCTACGGGCTCAGACTGGGAACGAGGATCCAAACTAGACACCCGGAAAGCAATCCTAACTTCACCCCGACCATGGCTTTGGCCACTACCACCGGTATCGCCAGCACAGTCCCGTTCTTTGCCAGAGCCATGGATCTGAGGCCGCAGTATTGTACTGTCAATATTTTGCTGCTGGGACTCAAAGTGTGCTACAGCTTGAGCAACGCGCCGGGACTCCTGTTGCTGCTGCTGCTGCTGCTGCTGCTGCTGTTCAAAGTCACTTTTCGAGGCTGGTGTGGATTGAGAGGTTTCTGTAAGGAATACAACAGGTGAGGAATCTGAAACCGAATTCTGAAGGACTGTGTGCTGCTGGTGGCTAGAAGTTGTCTGTCCTTGAGCCACTATGCCTTGCAGAGCCATAGCTGTGCGCTGTTCAACGAGGGCCACCATCTCCGCTACAGAGAGCAGATCAGTCTCGCTCACCCCAATGCCGTCCTCCGAGGGGGTGGGCTCTGAAGGCAATTCAGAGGTAACATTCTGAGCTCTCGTAGGAGGGTCATAGGAAGAGCATCGGCGGCGGCGTTTTGCCTTGGTACAGTCAGTGCCCCAATTTCCCTTCACCTTCATGGCACTAGGCCTTGGAATGCCTGCTCCACTGCACTGGTGAGCCACAAAGAAGGCAATTTTCTCCTTGGTGTTTCCTGGTTTGATGACATACCACGTGTCAAGCAACACCCTGCCATCTTCCATTTGAGATGTCGGGGAGGGTGGTGCAGGGGGTGGAGGAGCCAGAAGGGCGGAAGATGGAGCGGGAGGGGTGTTCTCATCCACGTGGTCTACATCCTCGTTGTGCTCTTCGCACACTCCGCCGGCCTCTATGGTGGTGCAGCCAGCGGCGTCAGCTTTGCAGAGGGTAGGTGTCGTCCCGCCGCCAATCGTGCCATTGCTGTACGGCTTGTTCTGCGAGTAGGTGCCGAAAGGACGTGGGCACCACAGTCGGATGTGGGAAAAGGTGTCACGGTTCATTGTGAGCCCACGGAGAGCATATCTGCCATTACGCAGGGCAGTTATTTTGTACTTCACCACTCATTCTCGTTCTTCAGGTCTGCAGCCTCCTTCAACGGTTTTAATCTAAAGAGTAAAGAAGAAAAAAAAATGAGGAAAAATCAATCCTTCACGATAAACTTGCTCACATTAGCCTCAATCCATGTATTTTCAATCGCACATTGCACAAAAATTGGTGTAGCAACACATCTAATTGCATCTTGGAAATGTATTGACACGAGAATAAGCAGTCTATGAAATATTAATTATTCTATTTGTTAAATATCTATCGCAACCACATTGTTTGCACTCAAGTTAGTAAACAGATCCCACCAACAACAAGTTATTGACTTGCTAAGCATGTCATCTATCAGGGTGCACAACTCTTGCTGCAAATAATCAATCGGCAATCAGCCATCAGCCAATTTATTATTTGGACTTTGGGTTGATCGGTTTTGCAACTGCCTCGGACTGTCACGGAGGCTCTGCACTTATTTCAATATTTCATTTCATATTAAAACAGGCACAGGTTACATTTTTTTTATTAATGTAACAAGGCACTTCAAATACTTTTGTGTTTAGAGCTTGATTTTTATTTTGAGCAAATGTTGGCAAAGTTAGAACTGCGCTAGAGAGACGAAGGATTATAGTAGGGCTGCACAATATGTCAATTTCAGCAGTAGTCACATGGCAGGACATGCAATGTCAAGTTACGTTTACTTATTTATTTTGCTGTTTGATATAAAAGGAAAATTCATACTGTTCTCATTTTGCACAAGAGATCAACCAGAGGCCCAAAATGATTTCCTTGACTCCATAACAGAGGTGTTATTTACATCATAACACGCTGGATCGATGATTGAAAATTTCTGATTTTGCAATGTCAGTGATTTCCAATATCGTGCAACACTAAATAGTAGTAATAGTAGTAAACAACTTAATAACCATTCGGAGGAGGTTTCTTTTAAGAAGATCTTTTAAGCCATCGATGCCTTTCCAGTGAAAGAAGCTGGCTGCTGAACCTCTAACCGAGTGCTTAGGAGACCCTGGAAAAGACCATTTTTCTGGCAATCTGGAATCTGGCACTTCATGGTTCTTCATGCCATGTCAATTTCACAATGAGTGGGATCACAGAAACGGACCTAAAACACCGGACACTGCCCACTGCCCCCCTCAGTGGTTCTGACAGCTGAATGACCGCAGCGCTCAGCTGAAGATGGGACGACAGGCCTCTCTGGCAATGTTCCCAAGCGAAGGTACCAATTTTCAGAGGCCACTGAACAAAAAAGGCTCAATCGGCACCCCCACCTTTCCTCCCTGATGGACAAAAGCTAGTTAGCTTAAACTTCAATCACACACTCCTGCAAAATATAAACAAACGACCCCGGCTGCGTCCACCACCACACGCCATCGCACTGTGGGGGGCTATTTTGGACACAGTACTTAGCCAGCGTGCGGTTTACAGCTCACTGGATATGAAACGTACGTGTCTACAGTAAAAAATATCAGTTCTGACACACTGCTTCACCTCTAATAATGCCAAATTAATACACTGCATTCAATACAATCCGGCTCGGACAGGCGAGTGTAGCGGACGCGGCCTAATTAGCTATAGCTATAGCTAGTCCAGGTAGCGAACACCAGTAGCTATAGCTAGCCTGGACTTCGCTAGCCAGTTCAACATAATCCACACCACAATAAGCTGCTCTGTTAATAGTTTAGAAATATAAATACTTGCTAAAATGTGCAACAAAAAAACCCTCAAACTCACAAACAAACATGTAGCTACTGAAGCAAGCTAGCAAGCTAGCTAATTCTGTCTGCGGCTAAGTTAAGCAAGTTAGCTAGCTAGCTACGCTAAGTAGCCAAATAGGAAGCATACTGCGTTATGGCAGTTCGCTAGCTAGCTAGTAAACCTGCAATTTACAGATATTATCTCTAGATATTAACAGGGAACGTGAAGAAATGGTTTATAGCGAGTTAGCCAGTTGTAAAATGGTCAGGTAGCACCGTTTAGCTATAGATAGCTATCCAAGCTGAGCGACGGTGGCTAGCGAGATAAGCCTCTGGGCCTGGGGAAGTTCAGCTAGCTGGCTGGCTGGCTGGCTCTCCCAGCAAGTCGAAATGCACACATTCCTCTTTAGTCACTTTCATTTGAGCAAGCTACGGCTTTAAATATCATGGCAGGGCTGTACTTTGCTAATCCGGCCGCACTGGCTGTGCTGTCACTCGTTTAATCTTCACGATGTCGCTAAACACGCAAGTGACTTGGCTAGCGTAGCTTAGCTAGCGTCGGTGAGTCCGGGTCCAGAAAGCCCACGCTCCGCTCCGGCTTTTCCTTCCAGCTGCCGGAGTGGCTGCGGTTAGCTGAGCTGCAGCGGAGCCGCCCGGGCAGTCGGAACAAAATCCTGGGACGGATCTGCGGACCTGCGGATCTTTTTCTGGACCTGGGTTTGCCATCTCTCCTAATTCTCACCTTTAGCTAAAACAACGTGACGCTATGTGGCTTCGCTCCGGCAGCTCCAGGGCGATGAAGATAAGCTCCAAGGAGGTCAAATAACGTCTCTTTTAAAAACACACAGGCGGGACAGAAGCAGGGCCCAGGCTACCACAACATTAGCCGAGCGACCTACGAGCTGCAAAGCCAATGACAATGTCCGGGCTCGCTGGGCTGTCGCCGTGCACTGGTGGTGGTGGTGGGGGGGAGGTTTCCACAGGTTTCCCGCAGGTACAGTCCGCGACCAGCTCTGGGAAATCCGCCGATCTCGAGGCAGCCCGGCCGGCTACTGTCCGATGGCTTCAACGTGTAAAAGAAAAGGTGGTGTTTTCGTAAAACAGATGTAGTTTCACGGTCTGTGAAAAGCTATTGGGGAAGGCCATCTTGTTGACAGGCAGCTGCAAAACGCCAGCAGCCAATAGGAAAACCGAGTTGATGGCGTGTCCATATATGGTCGCTGCAAACTCCCCTCTCTGCCCCCTCCCTCGCAAAGGGAGAAGCACAAGAGATCTGCTTCTTCTGCTTCGTCCAAAACTGTACTGGAGTAACAAGGCTGGACTGAACAGGGGTCAGCAGCAGCTGGATCTATGAGGCTTTTGTAGCCAGAGGAACAGCAGACAGGTGACAGGTGATTCCACCTGGATGACCAGTCTCACCATTTGTGTTGGACACACCGATGGAATTGAACTCATCCGTGTAGTGAACACACACACACACACACGCATACATACACACACACACTACTGATCAATCACAGCTCACAGTGACAGTGAGCACACCTGCCCGGAGTGGTGGGCAGCCCGCAACTGCTGAGCCACCACTGCCCCAAGTGACCAGCGAAAAGGGAGCCGAGCCAGCCGGGAGTCGAACCTGATGTGTAGTCTGGCGCGTTATCCATCGTACACTGTACAGCGAAATGTGTCCTCCGCATTTAACCCATCTGGTAGTGAACACACACTCACACACACACACACATGTGTTAGGGGCAGTGAGTACACACACACACACACCCAGAGCGGTGGGCAGCCAACTCCAGCGCCCGGGGAGCAGAGAGGGTAAAGGGCCTTGCTCAAGGGCCCAACAGTGGCAGCTTGCCGAGCCCGGGAATCGAACCCACAACCCTGTTATCGACAGCCCAGCGCTCTAACCGCTGCCCCACATTCAACTAGCTTCATTAAGCCAGCTTGGCAACCAGCCTAGTCAAGATGGTCATGCCGACAGACCAGCTAGTCCATCAAACTGAACATGAAGACATACACTACGCTGCTTGACCAGCTTTTTAACCACGTTCCCTTATCAAAGACCAGCTCGGACCACCTAAACCCAACAACCAACACAAGCAGGTCGTAGAATTTGGACTAACGTGCAGTTCTGAGGGCTGATAATGCCAAGATCAAACCCTACCGGCCCTGCTCGGGATTCAAAACGTACAAGCATGGTGGAGGTACTGTCAGAGCTGGGGCTTGCATGGCTGCTTCTGTTATTGATCACTTCCATCCTGATGGTAACAGCAGAATTCAGACGTCTACCGAAACCTGCCAATCTCAGAGAAACACATCCAATCTAATCAGGAGGACTTTCATCATGCAGCAAGATAGTGGCCCAAAACACACCAGCAGCACAACAAAGGACTTCATCAGGGGGAAGAAAAAAAGGGAAGATTGTATATATATATATATATAAATGGGTGTTCAAAAACATCAGGATATGAAGGTTAATCACTTCATGGAAGATCTCACTTAAAACAAACTGGGGTTAGATGTTCCCCTACCTGGTGATCATTGCATTAATTTCATTTTTTAATAGTGTTATTAATCTGATGATAACAATGATATTGAGGTCTGTATCCATTTGTCCTAATGATTAATGAATAGACCCTTTTTTTTTTACACTGTGAGGAAGCTGAAGCTTGGGCATCCACCAAGGCTTGGTTTCAAAAGAAGTCCTGGGAGGTTCTGGAGTGGTCTTCACAGTTGCCTGACTTGCCCCACTGAAATATCTTAATAATAATAATAATAAAAAAATAAAAGGATGCAAACCCAAGAATATTAGTGAACTGGAGGCCACTGCTAGATCCTCAGTCTAAGCAAAATAATGACCTGATTAGCTTGATTATATTATGCTAAGTCATAAAAAAAGTTCATGTCTACTTCCATTCAAGCCATTATTTCATTAAATCAGCCACTTTGAAATCTAGGATGAACTTAGGCTACCGCAGGTTCGATTCAATTTGCGAAAACGATTCTTTCAAACGAATCGGTTCACATAAATGCTTTTTAAAATATGTATCAGTAAGCCATTGTCTACATGGCATGTTGCTGACAATTGTGCCTGCGTTGTATCAGACACCTCTTTAGCCTGTAGCAAGGGGAGAAATGCGTCGCGAATTTGCGACGCGATGCTGAGACTCTCGAATCGGTTCAGCTGGTTGAACGAAGCTTCAAAAGAACTGCTTCGTTCACGTGTCGGCCATCGTTGGTTCACGCCTCTTCAGTCACTTCGTTATTCTCTTGTGATTGGGTGGCCCGCCCTAAACCCCGCCTTAATCCGCTAACACTAAAATGGGATTGGTCGAGAGGCACGTCCGTCCACGCATGCTTTCCGGGTCCGGTAGCGGTTACAAAACAGTGTGCTGGCTCGGGAGCGTTAGAAGGGCATCAGCCAGCGTTGGTCTTCGTTATTAGACGTTGTGCTGGACCAGATTTATTGAGCAGTGGTAAGCAGACCTCTTCTGTCCTGTCCGGCCGTCACTGCTGCTGATGTTGTTTTAATGGACACCGTTATTTTGGACCTTTTGGGCATCCAGCGTTGGCCAGCCGGTCGGTTCAGCATGTGGCTCGCTATCATTTGCATAGGTTATCATATAAGCCTGATTATGGTATTTATAGACCTGCCTAATTACATTGTCCCCTCACGTATGAAAAGTGGCACTGACTCACATGTATTTTGAGATTATTATTATTATTATTATTATTTTATTATATGATTTTATTATTGTGTTTTTTGAAGCTGTTGACTAAGGTTTACTCCTTGGGTATTTATTTTATTTATGAGATTTATTTAATTTAATTAACGTTATTTTTTTTATTTTTTGTTTGAAAGTCTATTTATTTATATTATTTTCTCCCCTTTTTGTGAGATTTTATTTATTTATTTTTAGTTTATTGTTGACTAAGGCTACTCCTTGGGTATTTATTTAGATATTTTATTTATTTATTTATTTTTAGTTTAGTTTTCAAAGCTGTTGACTTAGGCTCCTCCTTTTTATTTTTATATTTATTTATTTTTATTTCATTACATTTTTTGTTTGCAAGATTATTTATTTATTTATTTATTTATAGTTTATTTTTGAAAGCTAAGGCTACTCCTTGGGTATTTATTTAGGGATTGACTATTTATTTATTTATTTAAGTTTTTAAAGCTGCTGAGTAGAGCTAATCTTTGGGTATTATGTATGTACACTCACCGGTTACAGTTATACCGGCTAGGGCATCCCTTTGCTCGTAAAACAGCCTCAGTTCTTCATAGCACGTATTTCACAATACGATGTTTGAAACCTTGAGATTCTGGTCCATGTTGACATGATTACATCATGCAATTCCAGGTGATTTCTGAGGAGCACCTTTATGCTGTGACTCTTCCGTTCTAGTGGATTCAGATCTGGTGCCACCGAACAACGCTGAACCGAGACCACTTTACTTAGTGACTTGGTGCATTATCATGCTGGAAGTAGCAGTTAGAAGATGCACATGATCAGCAACAGTACTCTAATAGAACCGTTTAAGTGTCATTTGACTGTTGATTATTTGGCATTAACAGCCAAGAAAACATTACCGTACCATTACACCTCCGCCACCAGCCTGGACTCTTGACACAAAGCAGGTTGAGTCCACTGATTCGAGCTGTTGGTGCCAAATTCTGCTCTAGTCATCTGTGTGCCTCAGCAGAAAGCGAGATTCCTCAGACCAGGCTGTGTTTTTATTTTACAGTGATGCTGTCGGAGGTGCTACAAGTCCTGAGGGGTGCTGGCAAGGTGGGGGCTGCCTTAGCCACCGGTCAGGGCGAGCAGTTGCGACTGATGGCTTGCAACTCAACGCTGGGAGCAGGGGTCAAAGCTGCTCAGGACGTGGTGGAGGGCCTGGCGGGTGCTGTAATGAGAGGAGGAGAGGTAAGCAGTTTGGTGGATGTCATGATTTACAGTAGTGGCGTAAATAAGTCATATTGAATTATGGAAAAAATCAGTTAGCATAACCATGAGATGTCCATCTTTTTGGGTGCATTTCTTCCAGACCCCCAAATCTGAGGAGTTCCCCGACATTGAGGAATGGGACCAAACGGAGATGGATGAGGCTGCAAAATGGGCTATGGACATGGAGATGTCATCTAATTTGAATGGCAAGGGAGGCCCAGATACGACAGGAACGGCTGGAGGAACGCCAGGTAGCACTGGCTGGCCTGGACAGACTGCTCGTTTCTTGCACGTTTCGGCGCCTCTTCGTCACACGAGGCTCGTTCATGACTCTGTAGTGGCCCGGCTCACTCCGGAAGACATCAAAAATGCCAGGGAGGCCAAACAGAGTATCGCCAGACCTGTTCGACAGAAGGTGAGGAAAGCAAACCCTTGTTTTCCATTACCATCACTTGCAGAACACTTATGGCACGTTTCATTATGTAGAGCATAATTACTCCAGGTTAAATGGATGTGAAACAGTCCCCCTCAAATGGACTTGATCATTATGGCTCCTACACCCAAAGGAGCGTCATATGTCAGAAAGCCATTAATATCCAGTGTCTGCATGATGAGATTGCATGATTTTAATATTTAATAATGCTTTAATAGTTGAATATTTTCCATGACTCATGTTCTACACTAGATGGTGAGTAGGGAGCCATTTGAGATTCAGCCAACACTAAAATATTAGCCAATCACTTTACAGAACAGAAACCACCAGTTCAGAGTGTGCATTATTATGCATAGTTCAAAAAGGAGGTGATTTCTCTGCAGCATTTAACAATAAACACCCTATAAAACAGTCATAAATAATATAGATAATGTGTAATAACAGTTAACGTACACTAGAAACAAAGCATCAGTCTAGAATGACACATTATGCACATGTTAAAAAAACACGTTAAGTAATTTACTATAGTATTATTTAGCATTTAGTAGACTAATTAGCAGGGGTTACACATAGGGTCCACCCATACCCTAATCACCCACTATATCTATTTTAGGCAGACCCCTACCTTCCTCAGTATTTCCCTAAATTAAGCGTATATACAGTGTAATACCTGTATACGCCGGCCACCCTCGGTCGCTTACCTCAGCCATCAAATCGGTGAATTTGAGCTTTAGATTACTATTCGAGATGGTTCCAACAATCCAAGCTACACCCTGAGAGCTGAGGTCTAGCAAGCAGTCGAGCGAGCCACTCCTTCTCAAGCGCCTTATAGGTCACCATGTCCTCATCTACCCCCAGGTGCGTCCCCTAATCGCTGGGCCTCCCACCTGCTAGTCATACCTATCCCACTTACAACCAGCAGAGGCCACACGGGGTCGTAACAACAAGCCATTGTAAACACGTAATGGCTTGTGTATCTTTAGCTATCAGTTAATGAGCATGTCATGGACATTTGGACAAAGTAAAAAGACTGAGTAAGGATAAGTATTAATAACAGACGCCTTACCTTAAGGCGTAATACCTTGGATTTGTCAACTCTATAACAAATGCTATACCAAATGAGTTCCTCTTCAAATCTGTTTCGTTTTCAGCTAAGTGAGAGGGCCAGAGAACGGAAGGTCCCTGCCACACAGATAAGTCGGCTCGTCAATTTTGGGGGTGAGTGTCGTTCAGATTGTTGAGAGTTTGAATCCCATTAACGTTGAGTTCAGTTGAGCGCTTGTGTTTTATTTAATCTGTATTCTGGCAATATGGACATTATGCAGTCTCCTCTCCTTTCCACTAGCTGGCAGTAATTCCCACATCCTCAACACAGTTAGCATAACAAGGGGTTTCTCCAGTTATTCAACCCCTTCATGACCAGCGTCTTTAGTACTTAGTAGAGCACCCATCTGCTGTTATGACCTTCTGCAAACGTGATTCACAGCCAGACTCTGGCAGCGTTCCTGAGGAATCTTAAGCCCATTCCTCATGGGCAGTGGCCTCCAGTTCACTGATATTCTTGGGTTTGCTGCTGCATCCGCCTTCTTCAAATCCCACCAAAGATTTTTCTATGGTGTTCAAGTCAGGTGACGGCCACGACCACTCCAGAATCCTCTGGGACTTTCTTCTGAAACCAAGCCATGATGGAGTTTGACGTAGGCTTGGAATCAAACGCCACTCGTTCTGTGAAGAAGCTGAAGCTTGGGTGTCATTGAAAATTGCAATTGACAAATGACCAAAGCATACTTCAGGGTCCACCACAATTTAAACAGCTCCACGGCCTGGTTTCAGAAGAAGTCCTGGAAGATTCTGAAGTGTCCCTCGCAGTCTCCTGACTTGAACCCCATAGATAAAGTCTTGCTTGGTTATTAAGAAGGCGGTTGCAGCAGCAAACCCAAGAATATTAGTGAACTGAGTAGGCCTGCCGCGATAATTCCGTTATCGACTTATCGTATGATAAATGGACGTGTCCACGATACGTTTAGCAGACGCCGATAATAGCCAATTGGTTTGAGTTTGTTTACATTAGAAAAAAACGCCGCAAGATTTCTGCAAGGCGCACGGTGCTGCTCTCTCGCCGGCTCCCTGTCTAAGGCGAAGACATGTCTGGGCCAGACAGCGACATCTATGTCTATGTGTGCACACAGAGGAGGCAGGCGCAGGTGGAGGCGTGTTAGCTGGCGAACATATTCAAGGCTAATAGGAATTTGCACAAAAAAAAAGTTACACAGATCCAGAAAGAAAGTTTGGAAAAGTAATTCAAGATGGACTTGGTTTCAAAGCCACATTGCACTGCTCCAGTGTGGGAACACTTTTTGGCTTTGGAGCATGGAGGATGCAGAGGTATTAGATGATGTCAAACATCAGCTTGTGCAAGAGCTACTCAACATGAAAGAAGTGAAGAAAGTGCCAGTGCTGAAAACGATGACGATGGATCTAAACCTGCAGCACCCAAGAAGAAAAGGCTAAGTGACCTTCTTCAGAAAAGAAGATGTAAACTCACAAGTCTTCAGGGCCAGGCTGTGTCAGTGCCAAAAAGAGTTCAGGCTGATGCAGAGCTAACCAAGTTCATCCAGGAGGAAGTCTTGGATACATCATCTGATCCCTTGATGTGGTGGCGTGATAATCACAGAAGATTTCCTTTGATAGCGAAGTTGGCACAGAAATATATGTGCATTTGCTCAACAAGCACCAGCTCAGAGAGAATGTTTAGCACAGCTGGAAATATTGTTACCCCAGAGAGATCCTGTCTCAAGCCAAACAAGGTAAACATGTTGGTGTTCCTTGCTCGGAACTTATCCCATAATTAAAATACACATGTAGGAAGAGATATGGCTTGCCGAAGCACCTGTTACTTTGATGGACACTTTGATGGAGCTAATTTCATATCACAGTAATATATAGCATATAGATAAATCAGGAAAGAATGTCTCCAAGTGCCTTTCGTTTGTTTACAAAATTGTAAAGTATTAATCAGAAGAGTTTATTTAAGAGTGTGGTATTTTATTTGTTTTATTTATTTAAGATATTTAAATATTTTATATTGGAGTTCAACGTTTGAATGTTCTTATTCTTAATTAAATATTTATTTCATGTTAAAATGGTGTTCTTGTATTGCTTTTATATTATTGTTCTGACACATGGCACAAAACAACACTATTGTGTAACACTGTGTAATGCTGCATAATCATTAGTCATTAGTGTGAAAAAATTTTAATATTTTTCTGAATTGATTAGCATATTTGTTTCTGTATATTTCAGCTCATTAGAAAATGTGTTCTTTAGTGGGTGCTCAAAACTGAAGTTGTACTGTAGGGGGAGCCCAGAAGCAAGAAAAAAATGATAGTACCTCTTTAAAATGACAATATTATCGTTTATCGCGATAATTTAGGAGACGATTAATCGTCCAGAAAATGTTGTTATCGTGACAGGCCTAGAACTGAGTGAGGCCACTGTCCATGAGGACTGGGCAAAGGGACGGCCCAGGAACATCATTTAAATTTCTAAAGATTTCTTAACACTTGAACTCTCTCTAACCCTCTTTCCGGACTGTGTTGCAGGTTTAGCCGTTGGCCTTGGCCTGGGTGCCATTGCTGAGGCAGCAAAGCAGTCTTTTACCGGCAAACGCTCAGGTAACCCTGCAACCTTAAGAAAGCGCTACCCTGTTTACCATCTGATAATCTTCAGGAGACTGACTTAAGAAAGGACCAGAATTTCAGGCATAATAAGAAGCATAAGAAGCTCACTGTGAAAGGAGAAATTAAATGGAAAGTTTTTTTCCCCCTTACCCCCAAATGTAGTTGATCAGCCATGGCATGCTTGGCATCCACAGTTTCCAAAGCTATGAGGCTAATGAGGCTAATGAAACAAACATAATGCAAGTGTATATCCACCAAAACGCTATACAACAGGGGTCACTGACACTCCTACACTGCCCATTCAGCCAATCTGCCACTTCTAAAGGCTGTAATTAGATGAACCAGGTGAAGTCCATGCATACAGGTAGGTCTCCAAATTGAGCAGTGCTCACCAAGCTTGCTTCTGATGTAAGCTTCCATTAGACCGACTTGTCGGCAAACACGTCTCAGCTGATCGACCACATTCGGGGCGAATTGTGTGAATTGTGTAAAGCTAGCCTGCAGGCATGTTTTCTTATAGTAGGTTTGAGTGTTTGAACATTTTCCCTCTCAGATTCAGAAGCTGTGCTGAATTCTCCACTGCTATCTGAGGCCAATGCTGAGAGGATTGTTGACACGTTATGTAAGGTGCGAGGAGCAGCGCTCAAGCTTGGACAGATGCTTAGCATTCAGGGTACAGTTTGAGAAACCTCTTTCTTCCACACTCTTCCTTCTTCAAATTGATTTCCTAAACTGCCCTTGAATTCACCTTGTTTGCTGGTTTGTTGGTTTTTAATGGTTTACTCTGTACCCTAAACAAAATGTAGCACATTACTAATGAACCAATGAGAAGTTCTTCTTTTCATAGGTTTATCTTATATCATTATTGCTTATCAATTTCAGTGCAATTGTTGCCAGAATAAAAACGTATAGATGTGATGTAACTTAGTTGGTGGTGGTTGCTCCCTGTTTTTCATGTCATTTGCAGATAACAGCTTCATCAATCCACAACTACAGAAGATATTTGAGAGGGTTCGCCAAAGTGCAGACTTCATGCCAGCCTGGCAGATGAACGTAAGTTTCCTCCCTTCAATGGAAATTGCTGTGATATTTAAAAAAAACCCTTATTAAATATACAAATCTAATCAGCAGATTTGTTTGATGTCTGGATGTCCGATTCGAAAATCGATTCTTATAACGCACGCAGGACGCCATGCCTGAATATATAAGGCAGTATAGTAAATATGGGGAGAGCTTCGCATGTGCCTAGAGGAGAGCGTTCGCTGCCTGTTCTGCTACATCATCAGTCTACAGGCACCTCCGCTGACTAGCATGGTGCTGAGTGAGTGTGGGAAAGGGAGGACCATCCTACCCACGCTGCAAGAGCAAGGCCAGTTGTTCGTGTTGGTCATCCTGACCACAGATGGACGTGGCATCACCAGGAGATGATCTACTGATCATAGGGTGCCACTTGGGAAGGAATGGCGGTATTTGCATTTGGTCATCACAGTGATAAAGACACAGTGAAACGTGGTGGAATTCCCAAGCACAGTCCTAAGGTAGAAGAGATCCTTCCCTTCAGGACTCATTCATCTACACCTTCCCCTCATTCACGCACCTAGTGCGTTGTCCCCAGAATTCGGCACCCCTGCTTCTCTTCGTAGTCTTGTATGTTTGTACAGAAGTCTCTGTAGTCACTGAATTACATGCCTTAAGGCCTTAGGTTCTGTTGTTATCGTGGCTGCAGCTGATGCATCTGTGTTCATTTCTTGTTTGCAGAAAGTTCTGGAGGAGGAGTTGGGCTCTGGCTGGCGGGACAAACTGTCATCGTTTGAGGACAAGCCTTTTGCAGCTGCTTCCATTGGCCAAGTGCACCACGCGGTTTTACCCGACGGAAGAGAGGTGGCCATGAAGATACAGGTAGAGGGTGTTCAGTTTTACAGAAGCTCATATTGAAGTTGCTGAGTTTCAAAAATGAGAGTAATGCCCTTGCAGATCTTCATTATCCCAATATTAATAAGGAGCTACTAATACTAACTAATCCACCTGCTGTCATCGTCACTGTGTTGCAGTATCCTGGGGTGGCTGAGAGCATCAGAAGTGACATTAACAACCTAATGTCGGTGCTGAAGCTGAGCGTAGTGCTTCCTGATGGTGAGGGGCACCCTTCTGACCCGCTTTGCAGATAGGTTCATTATGCCGCATGCAGAAATGCCAGTTGTGCGTTGCGAGGAAGGTTTGTGGAATCAGTTGCTGTTCTGTGCCAGGGTTATTTGCTGACAGCAGCCTGGAGGTCCTTCAGAGGGAGCTCGCCTGGGAGTGTGACTACAAAAGAGAGGCGGCCTGCGCAGAGCGCTTCAGGTACAGCCAGTGACTTGCTTGCAGTTTTGAAGGATGGCGTCCTGTTAATTGGAGAACAACAGGAGTAGCTGTGTTCTGTGTTTAAACACTCCCCCTTTTAGTTATTTATTTGGTTTTCTGCCATGCGAATTAAATTAGAGAGGCTTGTATTAAACAATGCGCTGTATGCTCCTAGAGGAGGGCGATGGGTTATTTCACTGTTATCTCTGAAGGCTATGTAGCGGTCATTCTAAAATCAGAAAATTAGCAGAACTCTTGCCCTTAGATTTGAGAGTGCCCTAAACAACACAGTGTGTTAATGGCTTGTTTTTTAAGAGCACTTGACTGGAAGTGTTCCTGCTAGATGAAGTCTGTAGCTGTAGATGTAGGCTGGAGGCACTTGACTGACCTGGTGCGTGACCTTTGCAGGGCTCTAGTGGAAGGAGACCCGATGTTCAGAGTGCCCAAGATCATTGACGAGCTCACCACCAGCCGGGTGATCACCATGGAGCTGGTCCACGGACTCCCGCTGGACAGCTGCGTGGATTTGGATCAGGAGACCAGGAATAAAGTGAGTGAGGTGGTCTGAAATGATGATAAAAATGCTTTCATTATTATGCTAATATCAGTAGCATCTATATGCTCGTATTTGATCATTAGAGTCTGGTATTCAAGCCCCACGTGTAGTGTGAGCGTATTTCTCTGTCCACAGATCTGCTTCAGTATCTTGCAGTTGTGTCTTCGAGAACTCTTCGAGTTTCGCTTCATGCAAACGGACCCCAACTGGTCCAACTTCTTCTACAATGCTGAGGACAAAAAGGTGTGTGTGACTTCTTACTCTATATCTATATTCATATCTATTTGTCTTTTATTTTTATTAAACAAAACAACTATTTGTTTGCATTAAGAAACAATATTCTTCTGCTCAACAGATCTACCTGTTGGACTTTGGCGCTTGCAGAGAATACCCAGAGTCCTTCACTGATGACTATATAGAGGTACTGCAAACAGGCAGCATTTTCTATTTCTATTCCATAATTTGGATCCCTGATCCGTTCTACAGGACTTAACACTATAAAATGACAAAACAAAGATATACAGTTTACAGTCGCACTCTAAATTATCTAAATAATTATTAAACCCCCCCCCCATTGCGAATTAGGTTTATGAGCAAAATGTACCAACTTTCAGCTATTTTGCAATAAAACAAACCCCCCAGGCACTGGGGTTTCAGTTTCTACAGTAAGGTGCATACTAAACACTGAAGGTCTACATGCCTGTACAATCCCCCTGATCCAAGAGATCAGAACCACCCAGAACTCAAAGCTTTTTGATGAGAGAATGGGCGACAGTCCCTCAGTCATGAATGGAAAGAGTCTTCGCTGCTACAAAAAGTTATTACCAGGCTATAATACTCACCAAAGGGGATGTTCTTAAGTGTGCCCAAACTTTTGCTGCAGATTTTGCTTTAGATGATTGCTTAAAATATAAATATGAACTTGGGGATCAGATCCCTCTTTACTCTGCCCAAACTTCCTCTGCATGTCCCTGTCTGACCTGTGTGTTTGTGAATCCACTAGGTGGTGCATGCAGCCTCTGTGGGGGATCGAGCCACAGTTCTGCAGAAGTCCAAAGACCTGAAGTTCCTCACAGGCTTTGAAACCAAGGTTTCTTACTCTTCTCCTCACTTTAAGCAAAATAGGTTTATACAGTATGGGCTGAGGGTTCTTTTTACTCACTAGTGAATGCTATATAGAACCTTTTATTAAAAGGTTCTCTTAAAGAACCATCTACAAGTCTCTCTTTTTGTGCTTGAAATCTATTAATATTTAAACATCACTACTAAATACTTAAATACTGAATATTTTAAATATTCTCACCAGTTCTGTCTGTCCTGGAGTTCCCTTTCTCTTCGGGGAACTCCTCATTTTCCTCTTTATCAATCTCTCTCGCTCTCCGTCTCTCTCTCTAGGCCTTTGAGGACGCCCACGTTGAGGCAGTGATGATCCTGGGGGAAGCCTTCGCCTCTGAGGACGCCTTTGACTTTGGCACTCAGAGCACCACGCGCCGCATCCACAGCCTGGTCCCCGTCATGCTCCGGCACCGCCTCACGCCCCCTCCAGAGGAGTCCTACTCCCTGCATCGCAAAATGGCCGGCTCCTTCCTCATCTGCTCCAAGCTAGGGGCGCGCATTCCCTGCAGGGCCATGTTCCTCGACATCTACAACGCCTACAGCCTCAGACGCCAACAGCGGGCAGGCAGCGCATAGTGTGAACTGACTCCGAAGTCCTGGGTTTGTAAGTAACTGGGCTTGGATGGACCGGATGTTCTAATGACGTTTGTTTACTGTGGGAAAGGAGTCTGACCATGAATAAAGAGAGACCGTATTTATGCTATTATAACTGTCATTTGAGTGTTTGGTACCTGTTTGGGTGAGTGGGAGCTGGCTTCTAAACTATATGCAGTGCTGTGAAGAAGTATTTGCCCTTTTTCCAATGTCCCAAATTCTTCATTCCCCAATTTCAAATGATGTCCCATGTGAAAAGGTTGCCCCCCCCCCCAATCAACCAGTTAACCAGTCAAATTCAATGGACAATAGGGTTCAATTTCCCTAGCCACTCCAGCATGATTACTGCTAGACCCGTTAAATCCTAACATCACTTGTAAGAAGCCAGTAAGCCAATGGGAAGCAGGCTAGAAGGTCTCAAAAAGCAGAACATGATGCCATGTCGTAAAGAGATTCAAATACAGATGCAAAACAATGTTGTTAAAATCTACCAGTGTGGAAAAGTTACAAAGCCATTGCAAAAGCTGTGGCACTTCAGCGAATTTCACCAAGAGCATCATTTAGGAGATCACAAAAGAACCCAGGCGATCATCTAAAGAACTGCAAGCCTCACGTGTGTCAGTTTAGGTTAATGTGCATGATTCCACAATGATGAAGACACTGAGCAAAAATGGCTTCCATGCGAGAGTTGCAAAGGTACAAACCACTGCTGACCAAAAAGAACACAAAGGCTTGTATTGTGTTTGCCAAAAAAACATCTAGATAACCCCCAAGGAGTGATAAAGTGAAACATCAGAAAATCCTGCCGGAGACTGACCTCCCATCAGTTTGAGAGCTTCAAGGTTCAAGCTCGGTTGGGTTGTGCAACAGGACAATGATCTCAAGCACATGAGCCAGCCTACCTCTGAATGGCTCAAAAGAAAGCAAATAAAGGGTTTGGATGCTGGGACAAGACCCTAAATGGATGGTTCAGCCTCGAAACCTGTTCAGTAAAGCCAAATTAAAACCACTGTGCAAAGAGGAGTGGGTCCAAATTCCTTAACAGTGATGTAAAAGACCCATCGTTAGTTACCGCAAACGTTGGATTGCAGTTGTTACAGCCAAGGGAGGTACAACCAGTTTTGGGAGATTTTGGGGGCAACTGCTTTGTCACATAGATGACTATGTATATCTTAATAAATGGAATGATTTAACCCATGCTGATTTAAAATGGAGCAATACAAGGACAGATCAACATTATATAATTAAAATAGAACAAATAAGGATAATCACGCTGTTGGTTATTGTGTAAGTTGCTGTAAAATAAGGCGATATGAACTTTGTCATGGCAGAATTGCTTAACCTTGGCAGGTATATTGTCTTGTGCAAACATTTGGACACTCCTAGTCATATTCCAGGTGTTCACGTCCTCTACAGAGACACACATCTGCACATTCTACAGCACAGTTAACGGTCAGTAGGTTAATTTAACGTCCTGCAAAAGTACTGAAACATTCATTCAGGACCTGCTTTTGCTGGTAACTGGTTTCAGATGGTCTAGATTGCGAGAAGCTGATTGACCGGCATAGTGTATGTTTCCTTCTGAGTTTGATGGACTGACTGACTGGTTTATCACTTCATACTGGTGGATCGATCTGGTCAGCCTCCTCATGCTGGTTGACCACCTTGGCCATGCTACTCAACGAGCTTGGTCATCCGGGTTGACCAGCTTGGTGTGGTTGGTCATGCTGGCAGACCGCCTAAAGACTAAAGACACCCCACAACATAACCTGCGCTGGTCAAGATCTAAGCGGATGTGTAATGCTGTGAAATGCTGAGTGTTCGTTTACTTGCTTTCTAAAACAGCATTTTTTAAACTGTATACGTGTATGTGCTGCATTATTATGTAATGTATTTGACGCTACGTGGATCTCTACGTGATCAGGTCATACTCCACACCTCCTACAGTATCATCAGGTGTTATGATGTCACCATCATCCTCCTACCTCCTTATCTGTAAGATCATCTGTAAAATCAGTTATGGTTATTACATGGTCGTAAATAAGACCATGTGGAGCATGACTATGGCCACGTTGGCAGTTGCTGTATTTGCTGATTAAATGCTATCAAGGACAGAATAATAATAATATTAATAATAATAATAATAATAAAATAATTAAACTTGGGGGATTTGAATTTTTCCTATCCATAAAGAAGGTGTGTTGTTCCTGCGCGCCACCAGGTGCCGCTGTTTCAGCCCGCTCGATCACTGCACGTCGTCGGTGGAGTCGAGCAAATTTGCATATTATGAGCCCTACGCCAATGGGATCCAAGAAGTGGGCGGGGGGTGCGTGTGTGGGTGGAGCCGCGCGAGAAGAAGTCCAGACCTGTGCGCCAGCGAGTGCTCTCTGAATAACAAAAGCGTAGCGATAATCCGCCCCCCCCAAAAAATTACTCCAGATCCGTCCGTTTTCCTGCCTCGTCCTTTCATTTTCTGTCATTATCCGAGGTGTTGGTTCCGAGCCCGAGTGTGTCGCCCTCGCTCCGCTCGATTCCCGGCTCGCGCAGTTCTGCTGTAGATGAGCTGAAACGGAGTCTCTCCCTGTATTTTCTGTGGATTACACAAAAGGCGGTGTGAGCCCTCAGCGGAGCAGCCCTCAGTTCGGTAAGTCTCCTGGACAGCCCCCTGTGGATGCATGCTGGCCGTATGGTAGAGTCTGCAGAACGGTGTCTGTAGGCTTTCCCAGCACTAGACCGGGACTGCACGCGCGGGCCGGAGGCGTAGAGAGCTGAGGCCAACGCGCCTGCACCCCCGGTTTCATTCATTTAAAGGGGAATTTCACAGGCGTTTGGAAATTGCTCTAAAAGTCAGTCGAGAGGTGAACAGTCATTCGTCGAGGTTTGGCGTGAAATGGTTCATTGTAAAGAAAGTTGCAGACTCTCGGATTTGGCGCTGATGGGAACCAGGGGTCTCGATGTCTGTCGCGCCAACAGCCAATAGCCAATAGCCATTTTTGCCATCACCCACTGTTCAAAACTACCGGTAAACGTCCACGTGTTTTCTGATGTTTTATTTATTTTTTTAATGTAACAAATTGTAAAATGGTAATTAATTAACAACAACGATTTAAAATGATTTTTTTTTATTTTTTATTAATTTTTCAAATATACCTAAAGCTAAAGTTTTGTCGATCATAAAACGATAATAAAACAATGTCTGGGACGTCTGGGGAAGAATTCTTTTTAATTCTTACCATAACCGTTTAAATCTGGCAGAAATGTGGAGAGATTGGTGGCATTCCCACCAATGAAAGACTCATCAAAGCCCATCCTTGCCTCATAGCCTCCTACAGCACAGTATGTGGTAAACACAGTAGGCTTCACCTTAAGCCACGTTTGCTTTGAAATTCTAATGATAGTCTGGCTGGAGTTTCGTTAGGATCCCATGAGGCTTTTGCCTTACGGTAAACAGACTGCGAGGAGACTGCGGCCCACATCTCTGACAGCCAGCCGGTCGGCCTGCCCCAGCATCCCCTGTCCCTCCTGATCTACTCTGCTTCGGCCGTCGCTGTGCGTGATAGTCCCAGTAAGTGATATCCTCCCACAAGGAATGTTAGAAACATCCCCAGGACGTCCGGAATAGTGTTACACAGAGGAACTGCGAGCAGGGGAGGGCTATAGTGCAAAAAGTGGTCCCTTGCATTCAGCCGCTCAAAGTGGTTCACTCTTCACCGATTTACAGCCGAGCTCCGGTGACGAAAAAAATGAATAATGGAGTGTTACCTGGCTTGGAGATGGTTGGAAAGCAAAGCAGGAGCCATGCTTCGGTGTGGCTTGACCCCTCCGCCCTCAGGAAGCTGCTGTGGCTACTGCACTGGAAAGAACTGATGTATGCAATAAGGGAGTGTGTTGCAGTCAGGAGTAGTCAGAAGTTGGTGCGAAATGCTCCCGATTCTTTTCCAGACTGTTCGACAGTAGCGAACGGGACGTCTGAGGAGCTGGAGACCGAGCCGAGACGTTTAGGCGGACGTGACCCCTCCGCGGCGTTGCACGTAAGCCTATACACTGGGCAGGAAGGGAAGGATTGATGCAGTCCCATGTGGATAGTGTCCACATCACATCAGCACTGCTGTCTTATTCATTTATTTATTTATTTATTTAATTAATTAATTAATGAAGCCAATTCTGAGCACTGTGCTCATTTATACACGGCGGCGCATAAATAAAAAATAAAAAAAAACGACCGCCTCAGGAAAATGACTCCGACACAAAGCACAGGGCTGTGTTTAAAGTCAGCTCTCTTTTGTGAGCCGCTTGAAAACATGAGGGGATATAGCAGCTGGAGCCACAATAGCGCAGGGTCAGAGGGCAGCCGGTCTGTTGTGGGCCGGGCTCTGAATTTCGAGCAAGACGTCACTCTCTTTGTAGTAAACTGGGTGTGACCTTTAAGAACTAGCAGTGTTGAGTGGAGTGTTGCGCCATATTGCAGCCAGCTAAAATCCACTTGATCAAACGTCCAGTTCCGTCATTAGCTCTAAGAAATGCTTTCTGATGGCATGCGGGAGGTCAGATCCTCGTTTTTTTTCCCTCGACTGACGTAACAGCCTTTCATAACACAGTAATTAATGTTGCATTACAAAAAAAAAAAAACACATTTACTTGGACTGAAAATGAAATCGCTGCTGTCCAATAAAAAACGTGTCTCCATTGTTGTCCCTTTTTAGTTTCCCTCATAGTTTGAACCCTGTAGCGGCTTTCTGGATGACTGGACCAATAGAAATGCTCTAAATGACTTATCTTCCATTGACTTCCATTCAAAGTCAAGGACTTTTTTTTCACCATTTCGGAGAGACGTCCTGTATTTGACTCTTTTTCTAACTTCAAAAAATGACCACATGACGACATTCGCTTCAGTGGACGTCGTGTCCTCGACTAATAGTGCGCCCGCTCCGTGGCAGCGCCGATCTTATTATTATTATTATTTACTTCACGTTTCTGCTGTTCACGGTTGCCAGGTTAGCCAACATTAGCGTTGGCTTATTTCAGGGTTTGTACGAGGTGTTTTAGCCCAGGTAAACACTCCCCTGACGTTTCCGCAGTGTGCTTATTGAGCTACGGTGGGGCCGTTAAACCCAGTCTGGCATGATTTGTATCCAGAGGACCCAAATATATGGAGGGTGTAGGTCAGAAGAGCAGTGAATCATTGCTTTAAGAAGTGAATTGACACTCGCCAAGTTAACTACCACGTCAAAACCCTTGGGAGCAAGGCCATGTCAGATGAGGCGACTGCTCGACGACTACTACTTGCTTGTGCCTGTGTCGTAAATGACTTACAATGAGGGAAAATGTCCATGTGAAAATGTCCGATTAAGCAAGGCACTAGCAAATGAATCACGGGACAGAAAATATTCGGACCAATATGTGAATATTAAATGAAGCAGTGTTGAGGCTGCTAATAGGCCAAGAGCCTGAATGATTCATGAAGACATGTTCTTATGGGGGCATCACATGATTTCTGCCTCATTCTAGACTACGGTGACTAAAATTCCTAAATGGAAAAGAGAAATATAAGATAGCTGCTTCTTTTTGGGGAAGAGCGTCTGGTATATTTTACTCATCTCCTCAGATCCAGAGACGCACCTGATGAGCCAGACTTTGACTATCTGAAGTCTGATTAAAATCAATGGTTTTATTGTAAGTTCAGTTCAGTAGCTCTCTGTTATACATTTCTCTGGTTTCTTAGGAGACAGACTTCGGAGACAGACTTCAGGGTTAGGAATTATCTAAAAATCACGTAAGGGAAATAAACGTTGTTGTTGTTAACTCTGTAGGAAGGCCTACATCTGCTGATGCTTACAGGAACGTCGGTAATAATGTACCTACTACCGTTGACACCACTAATGCAAATAATACAAGCCAGTTTGACACAGGCCCTGGCACTGAATGATGCACGTAGCTTAGCATGTGAGTCGAAGCTGAATCTTCAAATAAAATATTAGGGATGCACCGATCCGATACTAGGATCGAATATCGGTCCTGATACTAACAAAATTAGCTGGATCGGGTATCGAATAATTAGTCTGATCCACGGGACCGATTCATTTACAGAACCATGATTCTCGTACCGCTGGTACTAGGCTTCATAACTCAGGATCAGAGCAACTTACAGATGTGATACACATATCATAGCAAACAGCAAGTGTGGTCCCCTCGACCTGTCCTCAACTATCAGCGAGTAATCCAGCTCGTCTTCCACATAAGAAGAAATCGAGAAGGGAGGAGCTGCTGGCTCCTCTTTAGTCTCACAGACTTTGAATTTTTCAGAATAAAAGTCCTGAGCCCAGACGACATTGTGCCGAAGTAAAGATTACATCCTGATGCCTTATGGCGTATTAATTCAACAATGGTATCGGATCGGTATCTGGTATCGGCTGATACGCAAAGTTCACATATCGGTATCTGTATCGGAACTGAAAAAGCAGGATCGGTGCATCCCTATAAAATATCACAATAAAGATTTGAAAGTGACATGTCATCTTGGCTTCTTCTCTAAAGCCATTTTTACCTGAGGTCATTTGACCCCGTTCAGCTCTTTGTGAGGCCTGAGGCGGTTTAGTCTGATGTCGGAAACTCGAGACGGTGGTCTGGGGATGTCCTGAAATGTACACTGTCCAATATGGGAGTCTTTTTGCACCTGTTTTTGCACTTCTTTTAAGCACAGAAGGTGTATGATCTTAATGATGCCCCCCATACAAGCCTACAAGCCTATGTGGGTGGCGATCAGACTGTTGTGCTGCTAACTAAGCTAATGCTAACCAGCTTCTCTCACTTGATTCGGAGCAGAAAACTGTTGTATTTGTCAGATTTATGAGGTAACGTTTATCGAATTATTAATTTAGGACTTGATTTAGGGCTTAGTTAGCGAAGTGAACCCTGTGTAAGGTCAGTTTTTATCACGATTTGGTCAAAATTCATCACGATACGCTAAGATTTCATCATATTGTCCTGCTCCAGCTGAAAGGTGGTTTGAATTGGTTTTGAAGAAACATTTCCATCCCTGTTGGGTTGGATCTGCAGTCTGATAAAGTCTCCCAAAATAACAGGCCGCAAGAGTGGAGCTTGGTTCTGGAAAAGCTAAGCAGCTAAGGGTGGGTTCGGTGCACGTTAGCAGTACGCTTGCATCTGCTTCTCTCAGCCGTAAGGCTCCCTCTTAGTGCTGTGCAGGTTCGGTGTGGAAGATGCAGAGATTAGACGGCAAGAGAATGAGATCCCCCAGAGGCGCCGGCGGTCTCTGATCACACCCGGTGCGGGAGCTTTGTGTTCCATCCATCTGCTGGGCCTCGAACAGCAGGCCACTCAGCCACCCACTTCCAACTGATGCATTGCCACAATAGTCATACCCTTCATACACACTCGCACACAATGCTGTTGGGTGGAAATGACGAAAGCTGTGCTGCAAAGCCCTCAGCGATAGATGAACGGTGTTAAATTCACTCTGGCAGCCTGCATTTGCGTCTGGTGGGAGATGATGGGACTATATCTGGTCAGATCTTTCTCCAGGCGGGGCTACTGTTCGTCATATCGCCTGTTTTAAGCAAATACTACAAGGATCACGTTAAAAATTGTGTGGATTTCATTGGGTTTATATGATTTACTCACACTGTAAGTGTTCACATGAGCTAGAGTGAACTCCCTAGCAAGACTAACAAACCTGAATCCCAGTAGAATCACTGGGAAATGTCGGTGCTTGACAAATTACAATGCCAGTGGCAATCGTGGGGGTTCAAGCACTATGTATGCCATTAAGGAGCCAGCGCATAAATGGAGGCAGTGATTTCAGAATGGCCTCTAGGTATAATTGGTTTGGTGTATGATTTTACTTAATTAACTGTACTTAAGTCTTAGACCCTGTTTAAATCTGGTCACTTCATGTGTCTTCAGTATCAGGAGAAGGCAAACCACAGAAAAACGCAAGTGTAAACGTACCCAAGACGTATTTAAAGCGCTCAGACCACTTCAGGACGTGGTCTGAGATGCATCGGAGTTCCAAATTATAGCAGTGTAAACGCTTCCATCTCTCCAAGACCTATTCGGCAACCGTTACTCTGGCCCAGTACAACCGAGACACCAGTGAATTTGCTGAATGCTGAATTTTCTGTCCCACACCGCAATCGTATTTCGGTCTGACTAACTAAAGATGTATTGAACAATGACCAGAAGTGACCAGGTGAATATGGGGTTTAATAGGGTGCCAGTTTTCTCTCCATTTTCACTGCCGACTGTTTTTCTTTATGCATGAAGGCCCGGTCTGAGTGAAAACCGGACGACACCTGCTTTCGCAAATTGCTTTCTCCTGATGTTGAACGCCGCGTTGAGGCCGCGGCAGCAGGGTGGTCGTATCTTGCTTTGTCTAAACTACAAGTGAAGCATGTTCTTTCCTCCAAATTCATTTCACATCAGTCATATCTGATAGGAGCGCTGCCAGGGTCTTCAGATCCAGTGCTTGCAAAGTGTCTCTGCGCAGAATTTCCTTCTCTTTTTCAGACTTCCAGCTGCTCCCCAGATGTGGATGGAGAGGAAACAGGACAGTTTTTCGCTAAAAGGACGTTTTATGTGGGTGAATCATGGGTACGGATGTTGTAATGATTCTGGCAGAGGAGAGACAGTGGGGATTGCTTTGTTATCATTGAGAGAGTGCAGATAGCCCTTCAGATTGGTATGGTGTCCACCCATTGCTTTGGATGAGTCCTTTTTATGTATGTGTGGTCACTGCCAGACTGTGTCTGTGTGCTTGGAGACAAACAGCTTCATTGTCCGTCTCTCTGATGAGACAGTGGGGGCAGTCAAGGATAATGAGGCTGTCAACACTGCTCTCACTGGACCAATGGAAAGGAATTTTTGGGTAAATAGATAGTCAGACAAACATATTGGTTGTTATTGAGGAGCTTTGGATTATCTGATGCTGACAAAAATCCCGCTAATGAGTTTCGTGCTGATCTGCCAGTGTTTATACAGACTCCCGAATGGACACTGACCAGCTGCTCACAGCAATACGGACTTCTAAAACCAGGCCGCTACATTTAAACGAGAAAACGTACATTAAAGATATCTAGATATTGGCGTTAGGCTAGAATACTGCTAACACAATAGCACTGGACAGCTGAATGCACTTGGACAAGAGAATGCAAGATGTCCATTTGTATTTTATCAGCAATAAGAGATGCCCATATAAGCTAGCATTGCTAGCATGCTACCTACCTAGAGAGAGTGATGCTAGTTATGCTTTTTTGGACTCCTGGGAATCAATGGCTATGGCATCACCAGGCCTCAAACGTACAATCTCCCATCCATAGAGCCAGCGCTTAGACAGTTAAGCCACCCTGGAGCCATTGCGTCACATCGTTTTCATAACAGTCAGGCTGTAATTTGTTAAAATTGTGTCAGAAAATAAAGACATTGTAATATAGCACTGTTCACTAGAGAAGTCATCCTGTACAATCCTGTAAAAGGTTTTCATTAGCTCGCCTAACCTTTTTCTAATGTTTTGTTAGCATCAGTGTTGCACATTTGAAATTCAGGTCTGCACTTTAAGTTAAAAACCTGGGTTTTAATACCAGTGGAGGCAGAAATAACCAACAGGTCTAAATGAGGTCCCACCAAAACATCCTAAAGTGGTCAGTAATTCATCAAATATTCTTTATGCAGTCATTTCATGGCCAATCATTAGGAAAATGCTTAAATTTAAGGCCAAAGAATATGAATATGAATATGAGGAGCAGTGTTTCCTAGTGGTTAGCGATCTTTAAGCCAAGTCGATCGGCCTAGATGTAGTTGTAAAGAGGTTTCGTCAACTGACCTGCAGCAATAATAAGTTTTATTTAATAACTATTTTTTTGTTTGTCGAATTTTTCCTTTTACTCACAATCTGGTACTGCCTATAAACCCTTCCGTTCCCAGCTCCCCCTAGCACTAGCAATGCTCCACTGACCCTAGGAGAGTAAGGACTTAACACATGTCTTCTATGTTACATGCAAAGCCAGCCAAGAGTCAAGAGGATAGGAGAGAAAGCTCCATCCACCCACCCAGAGAAAACACAGCCAGTTGTGCTCTCTCAGACTCCGGCCGCTGATGGCAAAACGGAACTATTTACAAGAGTATTTACATATGATAGAAATGAAGGTATTCACTGATGAGATTTCATGAAGTGAATATTATACATCTGTGCCCACCTTTGTCGATGGGATAACGGCCGAGGAACGCTTACAGACTATTATTAAGCAATACAGTATCTGTGTTTGGTGGCTGAAAGCCATTCAATATGAGTGAAGGTCACTACTGACCCAGCTGTAGGTCGACCCATTATAGAGCCTAATGGGTGTAGATAGAAATGACCTTACATCTGACCCCACTCTTCACGTAGGTGAAACTGTAGACTGTTTTTGAGCGCTAGTTTAAGCTGCAGTGGTCATTTATACAGCAGTTAGTTCCTTCGCGGTAAGAGCCAGTATTTCCCGATAATCCCTGCCCTGTAGCCTAGCCACAGGCCGGAAGCCTTTAAAAAAAAATAATAGCGATGGGTACCTTAAGTATGCGATACTCACAGACCCAAACACCTCATTACAAACAACGAAGGTCTGTCAATGCACTGCCAGCTTAGCTTTTAGCCTTGCCCCCCGGGTTTGGCTTTTTTGCTGGCGCTTTCCCTTCTGATGTGTGTTGTCGAAGGAGTAGTATGGCAGGTTCGAGCTCCTCTTCTGCGGACACTGGCACAGGAAAAGCCCGCGGTCATGAGGCCCGATTCCCGTAGCAATTCCAGTCTGGAGGTGATGAGCTGTTCTTCAGTATCAGCAACAACAGTATATTCTACCGAAGTTGTATTTTACCGCTTCGCCAGCTTTGACTAGGGATTTCGCTCGTGGGCAGTGTGTACGTTTGAGGGGCGCTACATAAGAGCTTTGGGTTCTGGAATTGACCAGCTGTGTTTTGGTCATGCCGGATTTCTTTTGGAGGTGGATACGACAGTGTTTAAGGTTCACGGTACTCCAGTGTGGCATTCTAGTGTGGCCTATACTTCAGTTCTTCACCCTAACAACTGCATTAGTGCATTACTTATCAGTTTTATTGGCCCTAAAATAGAACCCTGAGGGACTGTAGGTTCTACATTAATAACAGGATTTAACAAGGTTAAAGCAACACTGCAGCGTTTTCCACACTAATCACCAATCACGCGCCTTCGTGCCGGGCCTGGCCGCGTCCACAGCACGTGGGTTGACGGTTGTTGCAGAGTGTTACCTCTTCCTAAAAAAGAACGGAAGACCCAGCTACTCCGAACACGTTAATGTTAGAAGCCAAGAAGCGCTCGGGACTTTGGTACGAGCGGTAAGGAGAAGAAGTCTGCAGTCACGGCTACGCTCGATACTGCGGCAAGAAATACTCGAGTAAAAACAAACATCTACTGCAAGACAAAGGACTGGAAAAAACGGGACACAAGACAGGAGTGCCTTGTAAGAAGACAGCGGCAATAATATGCCGGCAATTTGAGAGAGAGAGAGAGAGAGCGACTGCAGAGCCCTCGGGAGAGGCCTGCTTTCTTCTCTTGCCTCCTCTGCATTCTGCCTCCCTACCTCCCTCCCTCTGTTTACCCCTCTGCCCTCAATCAATACTCCTTGTGAGCAGCTCGTCTGTGCTATTAGTGACCATCTCCCTCCTCCTCTCGCTCTCCCTCTCTCCTTCTCATCAACTTGCGAGAGCATAGAAAATGGAGGCATTACCTTCCTGGAAGAGGAACTGAGGGGATGGAGATGCTGGAAATTGAGCACCTGCTGATAGGTTTAGTGCCAGATCATGATGATGACGCTGATGTGCCTGTGGGAAAGCAGCCACCTCTCACTGTTCCCTTAGAATTAATCAGAATGCTTAACGTGCAGCCACTGATTGATTCACACACAGCGCACCGCAGAAAAGCACGGTCAGTGGAACAAGGCCTGAGCCATAAGGTCATCATGCCTAATGCCCAATGCCAAATACCTGGACTAGATGGTTAGATGGTGTACAACCCCCCAGCATGGGGGTATGTACTAAGGAGTGAATTGGAATGAATAAATATGAATGTATATATATATATATATATATATATATATATATATATATATATATATATATATGGAGGCTACATATTAATAACTTAATAAAAAATAAAATAAATTGCGACTACAAAAGAATATATTTAGGCCAAAAGATAATATATTGAGGCTGAATATTAATTTCTTAATGTCTATAAGATCATTTATGTATTAATTATACAATTGATGCTAAATATTAATATGTTGAGGCCACAAAATAAGCAATTGAGGCAACAACATGATAATTTGAGTCCATATAGTAATGTTAAGGGTACAGGATCATAATTTTATGCTACATAATCATATACTGAGGCAACAAAGTAATATATTAAGGCCACAGAATTAATATTAATTAATTAACTAATAGTGGTTGGATGCAATCAAATCCTTGTAGTATGTTTTAGCTTTCCCAGAATAGTACAGAATATTATTCGGAATATAACATTGATTAGTAGGGAACAAATATGCCCCCAATACCTGTATGCCCCCAATATGCTGGATATTGAGCAGGTATTGAAGGGTTTAATGCTAGATGATGACCAGTCAGTCTAAAGACATGTTGTGTGTGATGAGAAGCCGGTCAGAGTAGCGGGTCGTGGAAGGAAGGATCCCTCTCTGGCAATTTCTGGCCATTAGCTTTCCGAGCGGTATAAAGGCACTGGCTACTGACACACTATAACATAACCTCTTTATATTAGATGCTAATGGACTTTTAGCTGGGCAGGTTCACGACCCAGACACTTAAGCAGAATTTCAACTAGTGATGGAGCGATATGGGAATTGTGGCCTGATGCCAAAACCTGATATTTTTTCATGCGTTTACGTGATGATACATAAATATTTTTTGAAATGTAGAAATTGGGAGAAATAAAACGATGATTATTATGGTATATTTACCTTTCAGTCACTTCTGTACTGCCAGTTTTTTTACATATGTTTTTAATGTTATGGAGCCTCTTAACCGCTTTAACGTGGTTGCTAATGAGGCTTAATATATTGATTACGTAAAGTGATATAATGAGACAAAGAATTAATACACTGAGGCCACAATATAACAATTAATATACTGACGCCATGAGCTTATATATAGAGTCTACACAACAATATATTGAGATAATAAGACTAAATCAATTTATATATATACACATACATACATATTAATTCATATATCTTGAGGCAATGATATAATATCTTAAGACCACAAAGTGACATAAAAGCAATATATTGAGGGTACGAATTAAGTTTTTAATGACCATGTGATAATAATGATATAAAAAATTATTATATTAATGATTGCACAGGGTCATATATTAAAGCCACATATTATTATATTTAATTTTTTTTTTTTGCCCAGAGAGCACAACTGGCCTGGGTAGGATGGCCCTCCCTCACCCTCCATCCTCACTTAGCACTTAACACTAGTCAGTGCAGAGGTCTAATAGCTGATGGAACAGAATTGGCCATTAGGGTCTAGAGGCCTTGAAGGTTCGAGACATTCTTTCCTCACTTGAGTTCGTTCACGGCTGCTTTGCGTTTAGGCGGACAAATGAGTTCAAGCTGTGAAAGGCTTCCAGTGGTTTACTGGTTCTGGAATTCGTTTGTTTTCCAGTTGTGTTTGTTTGCGTATTGCTGCATTTGTGGGAAATGTTGGGCCTACACTACTGTGGATTAGTGGGAGTTCTCCACTCTCCACGCTCTTGTGTATAGGAGTGTTTATACATGCAGTCGGTGTGATCTGCAGTTTGCTCTTTGAATTCCGGCTCGCTGGAATCATGGGAAAAGCAGACAAAGCATAATTAATGTTTGTTTTGCAAAGGCTCGCCTTAGGAGAGCCAGGCTTAGTGCGTATTCCTGGTTCCTTTTCTTGCGTATATTGTTTATCGTGCATGTGCTGCTCTTCTGGGTCCCCCCGGTATCTTGAGATCGCCATGGACTTGCTGCCATTCAGTTGAGTAGAGTTGACTCCTCCTCGAACGCTGGAGGCGGTCAGATACGTCCATTGCCTTTGTTTTGCCCTCGGTCTAAACCATGTACCTTGATCCTGACTGTCTGATCCGATGGTTGTGTTTCTGTAAATAATCCTCTAAAGACTCATTTATGCAAATGATTGTTGTCAGCAACCAAAACACCTAAAGTTCTTGTAGAACAGGTAGATTTCTATGGACTGTGGTTTCTAAACGTCCGTCTTACACGGTGAGTGGCAACCATCGGGGTCCAAGCACAATGCGCTGTTGTATTGCACAAATGACTGGCGGTTTGTAATAGATGTAGGATCCTAAAAGAGCATTTCGACCCTCAGCCGCTGTCGGGGTCTAAGAATCATCTGTTTTTCAGTTTAACTCGGCCTCCAGAGCAGCTCGGTTTCGAATCGGCCTCCGCTACAGGTCTGCATGGCCGTGAAATTGAAGCCCTGGGTCCCACCTGTATCTGCAGCTACGGGTGTTTTCAGAGTTTCACATGTTCTCAGGCCACTGAGTCATGGTTGGACACAGAAAAAAAAAAAAAAAAAACTGACCTCAGACCAGTCTAAACGGACCTACAGACGATCTGAACTCCGATCCCCTCTTGAGGAATAAGAACTGGCTGCCCTTTAGAAGCTCACTTACCTCATGCACACAGAAAGCACAACCCTTCAGGTTCACCTGACCAGGCTTTTTTGGGGCCTTGTCTTGTGGAGTTAGGACCGTATTTACCCTACTACCATAAAGTCACTCTAAATAACCCATTAGTTTTAATACTAACCTATAATGATCTGCCTTAAGTTCCCACTGATTCACATTTGATGGGTGTTCTTGAACATCAACAGCTGCCCAGAGGAAATCCTGACCGCCACACAACTTTCCAGAACGCTTGCTTCTCGGAATTCCTTCTGGCTTGCGGAGAAACCTATAAATGATGAAGAGCCAGAGGAGCTCCTCCACAGCCCTCATTTCCATTTCTGAAGTGTGCGAGTGCGCGAGTGCTCTGTCCCAGCTTGCGAAAGCTGTTTGATGATGGGTTTCAGGCTGTTGCTGGTCGGACGAGTCTGCAATCATATGCCATTACAGTAGAATCATATGCCATTACTGGAGTAGGAGATGTTATGGTTTGCCTGGTTCATTATATATATAGAAGTATGGAAGAGTGGCTCCCGAGTGGCATAGCTGTCAAAGGATTTAGCCATATGAGAGCATAATTAGCCCTGTTTAATTGGGTGCAGTGCTGTATGGTGAATGTTCAGAGGGGGGGGGGGGGGTGCGCAACCTTAAGAAGTAACACATTTAGATGGATTTGAGTTCGATTAAGGATATATTTTTATATGGGCTACTCTCGTGGTTTATTTACGGAGGCATTAGGGACACTGCAACTACTAGTCAATAATGGACGGATGGAAAACAGCATAGACCAGCGTAGCTAATCACCAGCAAAACCATGGTGGTCAACCAGCCCCAAGCCAGCATGTGATGTGTTTTACAGGCATGGTTGTCTGGGTACACCAGATGCGCTTAGTCAGCCCAGATAGGTTTGATATATGAACTTTGATCCCTTTGGTTTAGAAAAAGTACTGGATTTAGACGGTCACCAATATCTTCTCTGTTAATAGGCATCGAACCCTGTCAAAACATATCCAGATTTTCATTTGTTCTGTGTAGACAGATGTGATTTAGGACACAATATGACTTAATGTCAGTCTATAAAAACTAATTTCAGCCTAAATGTGTAAATAAGTTGAATTGCATCCATTTAAAATAGACAGTTTCAAAAGAAATCATCCAGAGCGGTGGGCAGCCAACTCCAGCACCCGGGGAGCAGAGAGGCTGAAGGGCCCAACAGTGGCAGCTTGCCGAGCCCGGGAATCGAACCCACAACCCTGTTATCGATAACCCGGCGCTCTAACCGTTGGGCCACCACTGCCCCAGTTATACACCCTTCACATTTTGGTTGGAAATCGAAGACTCTGTTTACACCTGGTCACATCATCCACCTTGAGTATCAGGATTATATCTGAATAAAGGCCAAACTGCCGATCCAATCACTCATCTGATCACTCGAACCACTTATAGCAGTGTAAAAGTGCTATAAAAAAAGTCTCTCCAAGGCACATTTCACAGCCAACACCCCTCCCAGTACAAACAGCAGTTATAATTGCTGTGCAAGGACTGAATTTGCATATTCCATCCCACGCGTGATCGGATTTTGGTCCGACTAGCTGGAGACGCATTTGACTACCGAGTGTAAATGCATGTGGCTGAACATCATTGGGTGAACATCAAGCTCATCAAACGTTGTCTAATGTTAAAATAAATAGACGTTAGCGGTATGAAATTGAGTATTTTACGTCGGCATGACGTCGGCATGTGGCGGTTCCTTAACTTCACAACTTAAAACCAACAGACATCAGCTGTCGTGAGTTTTATTTTATGTTAGATTGTCTTTGGCACTGAATTTGAGGTCACCCGACCCAGATAACAACGTCCATGAATGTGGGTGGCTAGCTGGGAGACTGGTGACAGATTAGCTCAACATTAGCCTTGTATCTTCCATTAAGCCAAGACACCAAACATGCCTTGGCTGATCGAATGGTTCTTTCGTTTTTTTTACCGAACTTTTCCTTCTAAGGTTCAAAAAGGTCAGGATGAGCCATCGTCAGATGCACCACACCCTTCCTCTGCCTCTGCTGTACAAGTAGCAGCCCTCGGGTTGCCAGCTCTTCACCATCATTGAATCTATTGTGCAAACAACGTATCAGATCTGGTACTTTTTGAAAGTGGAGGAGGGAACTTTTGCGTTCATGTGTAAATTATTTAGCGTCTTTTAGTGGTGAAATTAAAAAGGTCTGGGAGAGGATCTTTCTTATTGACTCTGAAATCAATAAACAGTGCAGGCCATTATATCATACTGGGCAAAGTCAGAGGAGGGAGTTATGAGTTCAGTGATCTACATGTCAAAGCATTACGTTCATGAAATGTAACATATTGACCCGTAGATTCGTATAGTCGTACAGCCGGTCTTCTAGCCAGTGCCACAGTTCTAGTGATGTATTTAACGTCATCGGCCCGGATATGCCTTCACTAAAGTTTAGCCAAGGAACGTCATACATGTCTTTGACCATACACCACACCGTACACTAAAAAATGACCCTGCTGTTACAGTAAAGACACATGAAGAACCTATGCTTGTTCTCATTAAGGAGTTCATTGGGTAACCCCACTGCTTTTATATTCCCATTCAGAAAACAAGATCACGCTGGCACACATTCTGGTGACTCAAGGTCATAAAGCTACAAATCTGTGGGACCAGGGACCACCCTGGTCTTACTCCAAGTTCTTGAAGACAATGGACTGTTGTAGTGGTGCAATGGTGGCCAGTATCAAAGGCCTTGGCGAAGGCAGTTGTAAGTAAGCTACAGACTGAGCCTGTAACCTTAACCCCTTAACGCAGAAAGGCTTATCGCACACTAAGGCGTATTCCTCAGTAACTACAGGGACTTCTGTACAAACGGATGGGGCTGTTCTTTGGTGATAGGTGGGCCGGCTTCGTAAATACGGTTTAATCCAGTCTGCTGAACTGGATACGATCAAGATTTTACATGATTTCACTTAATAAATAAATCTTAACTTTGAATGGAAGTCAGTGTAAAATGTTTATGAGTTTATGAGAGTAATTCAGAGCATTTCTATTGGTCTGTTTGTACCAGATTATGTACACAGCGTGCAGAGCAGCTACAGGGTTCAAACCACGGAGGAAACTTCAAATGGACAAACATGTAGATTAGTGTTTTTCACTGGACAGCAGAGATGGACATTTAGCAGCCAAATGTTCACCTATGCTAGAAAGCTGGGGGGTTATGAGATCAGCCTTAATTCGTCAATGCTTGGAGGAGGAGTACGCTTATGAGAACATATTTTTGACTGAGTGGCCTTGGAGATAACTCCATTCAGAATCAGAAGACTGAGGGATAGATAAATCCATGCTGTGGAGGGTACACTAAGTTCTTGAAACTGCAAGTTTATGGAGCTCTAAGGTAGGGCTGATCTTAATGATATGGATAAAATACATATCTGATATAGAACATACAGGGTCAGTGAGCTGGTTAAAGAGAAATCCACCGATTATTCCGAATTTCAACGTGTAAACAAAAGTTGGTGGTTGATGTTATAGAAACTCAACGACTCGAATGGCAATGATAGTTTCTAGAGGTTGCCAAGACAACAACACAAATGTAAATATTTATTGATTTAGGGAAAACGTAGTCTACATTGGATGCGGACGTCGGCGATTCCAAAACGATTCACAAATGTCAAAAATCAATTTCCCATGTTATCAGTTAACATAGGAAATTGATTTTTGGCATTCGTGAATTGATTCAGAAATATGAAGAACCTATGCTTGTTCTCATTGAAGAGTTTGCACATGTAGTGGGTAACCGCACTGCTTTTATATTCCCATTCATAAAATAAAATCACAATGGCACACATTCGGACGATTCCAAATCGATTCCCAAATGTCAAAAATCAATTTCCAACATAGGAAATTGATTTTTGACATTCGTGAATCGATTCGTGAATCGATTCGTGAATCGTCCTCGTCCGCATCGAATGTAGACTACATTTTTCCATGTTCAAGTGCGGAAGTGCAGTCGGACAAATAAGGTGGCTAAGCGAGCAACCGAACGAAGCTCGCACATGCCAACTCAAACATGTCAGAGCTTCCACCTAACTTGGAAACTTTTATTACCATGGATTCGTGTCCGTATTTTACCATATGTCGCGCACTTTGGAGCTGAGCTACCGCGTCCACAGTGATCCTCACTACAAGTCATGGAAAACGGGTAGAATAGCTGTAAGGTGATATGTGGACATCCATGACCACAGAATCGTCTATATGACCGCAACTGCGCATTTCATCACTGATGAGTGCCGGCTAGCGTCTCATGTGATCCAGGGGAACTTCGGGCCACATGGGTGCAGAGACGGCTGAGCTGTACAGTTACGTTATAGGTATATAGATGCAATAGGATAAGCCAGGGTTTGAGGCCAAAAAACAAACGGTCAGTACCTACCTGCCATATCTGCGCTAGTGTTCGTGTTCGTTTTATGCTTGGTGTTTTGATTGGTGGGGTGATGTTGGGGTCTCAGGGGTGACTGGTCTTTTCGTGAAGTTCCTTTGCTTGGACATTTCAGCTACAAGCACAGTGTATTAACTTGCTTCCATAGATCTCCACACCGCCTCCTACAGCTACAGCTGGCTGTGTTTAGTCGGGGAGCAGGGCGAGGGGGAGGGGCAGCGGGTCGGTGGAAGCACAGCTGGTATGACCTCCCCGAAACCAGCTGCCGTAACAAAGGCCCCCTGTCAGGCTTCCGAAAAGGTGGCCGGTCAGAGCGTTGTCTCTCTCTCTCTCTCCCCGTTCTCTCCTCCGCCAGTACCTCCCCCTCTCTCGGACTCTATTGTATCCCTATAGATCTGTCCCAGCTGTTTGGGCTTTTTTACTCTCCTTTCTTATGAAGTGACCTTTCTTCCACTGAATTAACCTCCCTCCGTATGCATTCAGGACGCCAACAATTGCACGCACTTGCGCGGACGCACACGTAGACGAACATTACTTACACAGACGTAACTATGTGCTTCACCTATTGTAGTACAAAGGCTAATTATACCCTGTAAGGCGGTGCGTCAGCATTGCCTCTTAATGGGATCGTTTAGGGAAAAATCAAATTTGCTTATATAGACCCCATGTAGTCGATCCCCCAACACACGGTTTGATGCCTCAAAGAGTTCTTCTGTGAGGCTGGAGCTATGAGGCTAATGCTGATAACGTAATGGAAGCTTATGACCACCAGTTATAGCATTGTGCTCACTGCATGCCCAGATCATTACACCCTGGCCTCAAAGTACGTCAGGTTGCTGGGTGCTCTCAGAAAGACATGCTTATGTGGTGAATGACACCGAATGACATACTGTTCTGGCACTGCATGACAGACCATTGTAACACTATATGACGTACTGTTGTGCCACTATATGACATGCTGTTACTACGTTTCCACGCCAAGGATTTGCTTAAGCATTTTAACATGTCAAGTGTGTTGATGTAGGATATGGAGGGGGTTGTCTATAATATTATATAATATGTTGACCGTGAAAATCTACATTGGAAAAATATTTGGGGAAAATGCATAACATATCATTATAACACCCTAGGACATTCTGTTTAGATGACACACAGCTCTGACACTATATAACACTACTGTTACACCGTATGACAAACAGCTCTGACTCTATATAACACTACTGTTACACTGTATGACATACAGCTCTGACTCTATATAACACTACTGTTACACTGTATGACATACAGCTCTGACTCTATATAACACTACTGTTACACTGTATGACACACAGCTCTGACTCTATATAACACTACTGTTATACTGTATGACACACAGCTCTGACTCTATATAACACTACTGTTACACTGTATGACAAACAGCTGACACTATATAACACTACTGTTACACCGTATGACAAACAGCTCTGACTCTATATAACACTACTGTTACACTGTATGACATACAGCTCTGACTCTATATAACACTACTGTTACACTGTATGACATACAGCTCTGACTCTATATAACACTACTGTTATACTGTATGACACACAGCTCTGACTCTATATAACACTACTGTTACACCGTATGACATACAGCTCTGACTCTATATAACACTACTGTTACACTGTATGACACACAGCTCTGACTCTATATAACACTACTGTTATACTGTATGACACACAGCTCTGACTCTATATAACACTACTGTTATACTGTATGACACACAGCTCTGACTCTATATAACACTACTGTTACACTGTATGACACACAGCTCTGACTCTATATAACACTACTGTTATACTGTATGACACACAGCTCTGACTCTATATAACACTACTGTTACACTGTATGACATACAGCTCTGACTCTATATAACACTACTGTTACACCGTATGACATACAGCTCTGACTCTATATAACACTACTGTTATACTGTATGACAAACAGCTGACACTATATAACACTACTGTTACACTGTATGACAAACAGCTCTGACTCTATATAACACTACTGTTACACTGTATGACATACAGCTCTGACTCTATATAACACTACTGTTACACTGTATGACACACAGCTCTGACTCTATATAACACTACTGTTATACTGTATGACACACAGCTCTGACTCTATATAACACTACTGTTACACTGTATGACATACAGCTCTGACTCTATATAACACTACTGTTACACCGTATGACATACAGCTCTGACTCTATATAACACTACTGTTACACTGTATGACACACAGCTCTGACTCTATATAACACTACTGTTATACTGTATGACACACAGCTCTGACTCTATATAACACTACTGTTACACTGTATGACATACAGCTCTGACTCTATATAACACTACTGTTACACCGTATGACATACAGCTCTGACTCTATAACACTACTGTTACACTGTATGACATACAGCTCTGACTCTATATAACACTACTGTTACACTATGACAAACAGCTCTGACTCTATATAACACTACTGTTACACTGTGTGACATACAGCTCTGACTCTATATAACACTACTGTTACACTGTATGACAAACAGCTCTGACTCTATATAACACTATTGTTACACTGTATGACAAACAGCTCTGACTCTATATAACACTACTGTTACACTATATGACAAACAGCTCTGACTCTATATAACACTACTGTTACACTGTATGACAAACAGCTCTGACACTATATAACACTACTGTTACACTGTATGACAAACAGCTCTGACTCTATATAACACTACTGTTACACTATATGACAAACAGCTCTGACTCTATATAACACTACTGTTACACTGTATGACAAACAGCTCTGACTCTATATAACACTACTGTTACACTGTATGACAAACAGCTCTGACACTATATAACACCAATGTTATATGTGACACTTGGTACACTGTATAGCACTGTTCTGGGGATGTACTGCTCTGGCACTATGTAAGGCTATAATAAAATAGTTATTAATAGTAATAGTAATAATAGTTTTTATGCTGTATAACATAATGCTATGACACTATAGGGCAATGTTCGAACGCTACAAGACACTTTATGACAAATGGAATTTTTGTTAAATGTATATATAATATTGTTGCAATATTTTTTACATACAATCTAGAAAAATAGACAACAGTTCGGCCGTTATTCAGGCTTGCCTTTGGTTGCTGCTGCTGCTGTTCTCAGCTATGCAGCATACTTTTGTCCACTTTAAGTCCGCAGGGTCCAACATAGTGGCTGCAGCAATACTGCAGCATGCACACAGATTAGGGTTAGCCTTATGTCAGGCTGACGCTGTGATGCCACACAATTCCTCTCTCCCCTATTGTTCCACCAGTCAGGAGCAGCACGTGCCTTCCAATTCACAGTGACTGGGACGGGTGGGGTGGTGGTGGGGTTGGGGGCTTGGGGGGGGTGTAGACAGGCCTTTGTACTCTTGCCATTGTGCCCAACACACGCTTCTGCTTGACAGACACACGTGCTGACAAAAGGGAGCGGACCATACCTCTGTCGATGGCTCGCCGGGGAGGGGGGCTCGCTGAAAGGATGAGACGCGGCGGCCATCTGTGATTAATGCTTTAATCCCTTCACACCCACCCACCCGCTCCTCTCCCCTCCCTCCTCAAATCCCTGCCTTTGTCTGGCCACACTTTCTGGATCGGTGCCATTGTTTTGCTCGGCCTTCGCAAAGTTTTTGAAAGTGGTCCCGGAGGGGTCCGAGCGCTGTCTTCGCTCGCCGCGCTCCGGCAGCTTTTTTACCACGCGCCATTCATGCTTTTGTATCGTCAGGGAAGTTTGATGTCCTCAGGAAGCCTTCCTGTCCCGAGCTGAGGAGTCTGAATGCGCCTTTTGTCGTAGTGAAGGGCCGAACCCCTCTCCCTGGTCTCTGTTTTATAGCAACGCCACCAAAACACTCGTGGCGAGAGTGCTCTCCTGTTGTTCAGAAGGCCCAAACACAGGCTCAGCTTTTGCCAACTTAAAGTGACGGTTGAGCCGAAAATCTGATTTTCGCAAGTTTCCTCTTACCCAAACTGTAGACAGCCAAACGAGACATGTTTGGTGTCCAATGCTGTAGCCAGAAAAATTATATATTTTTTATATTTTATAAATTATATTCATATGTTAAACATTACTTTTTGTGGACAGCCCTTCTAATGAATGCATAGTTGCACCTGTTGCTGACACAGATGTGCAAATGCAGGTGTGGGCTAGATGGGTATAACTGGGTATAACTGGGTATAACTCAACCCCCCCCAATCAAATACTCACAGCAATGCTCCTATCAAAATCAAAGCAGAAAGCCCAGGACAACAGAGACAGTTACTCCAATTTTTTTTAATACCCTTGATTTCAGAAGAAACAGTGAAAGAGCAGGTGTCCCAATACTTTTGTCCATATAGTGTAGCTGAAAAAGTGCCTCTCCCAATTACCCATTTTTTCTTTTTACCACATTTCACAATTTGTTCCACAGCATGGTTCCAGATCATCATACAAAAAAAAATGTAATATAGGACAGTGGGCAAGCTGCCCAGATGCTGAATCAATAGGATATACACACCTCATTCGAAGAAGGCTGGCAGCTGCTACTACGGTCTCTAGCTTAGCAGTCGTACCTTTGCCCACTTGCACAGATAACAGCGTCAGAGTCATGCAGTGTCAGAAACCACATACACAGCTTGACGTGGCCATGCCACGTCTAATTGGTGGGGATTGAGCTTCCATTAGTGGTTTACGTTAGACTTCAGGTAGTTCTCTGAGTGATGCCATGGAAGAACCGTGTATAGTGCACACACAGTCTATTACAAACATGAACCCGAAGTGGCATCGCTGGATATCTATTAGCTAGAACTGTGAACTCCACAGACGTCCAGGCCTCTAAGCGACTGTCTGTGCTTTTTAATTCGGATCAATACTTCATGTCTAGGCCTCGAAGGGCATGCAGCACACTGTACGGATGTAAGCCGCCATCAAATCCCAATCAATCTGTCCGCAAATAACAGCAGCCTGCTCTGCCGCGTCCTGACGTGTTGAAGGATTCAGGGCAATTGGTGCAGATATTTTGGGAGGGTTGGGGGGGGGGTTGATTTGAGTGGTTTATTCCGAGGCAGCGTTTACGGGCAGCGCTCCTGTTGGGATGTTCTGGCTGCGTGACGGAGCTGCTGTCAGAGCAGACGGTTCTGGTAAATACTCGCTGTGACGGTGTGATGGGACTTGCTGGCACTTCGGATGCATTTTAAGAGCTCTATTGATTTTGCTGCCTTATACTGTAGGCTGGTGTGCTTAGGAGTCTCCAGTCCATATATGGAGACTAAGCTGTGAAAACAGCCCGATTTCTAGTAAATGTTATTGTAGCTTCCTATTTCAGATGTGAAGGTCTCTTCTGGTCCATAGAGACAGGAGTCTGGTCATAACTGGCTGGAAATAACTGCCAGGGGGTGTTGCCAAGATGACCGCCAGAACGGACAGACCGTCTTCTTAGGATTTTGTTAGCTTATTATCTTGTTAACAAAATTATCACAATTACAGAACCATGAAAGAGTGACTCAGCAAAGCGTCCCCACACCATTGCACTACCACCACCATGTTTGACTGTTGGAATGGCTGTTATTGTTAGCTGTAAGCCTTGGGTAACGGGACCCGTCTCATCAGTCAACAGATCACTATTCCAAAAGGCTTATCAGGGTCATCAGCATGTGCTCTGGCAAATGCTCCACCAATTTTCTCCATTTGGAGAGTCCATATATGGAAACCTAGCTGTCCCAGTCAGACTTCAGCAGTTTAGCATGGCTCGAATAAGGCGTATATGGAGTGTTTCAGCCTGGACCACTTTTTATCACTACAGCCAATCAGAGCAGAGGTTATTTGCCAGCATCAGTCTTAAAGGCGCAGTAGAAACCTTTACCTGGCTTAAATAGGGCATTTATGGGCACCGTTTGTGTTGGGTATTCTGGCTGTGTGACGGAGCTGCTGTCAGAGCTGTGATGGTGTGACTTACTGGCACTTTGGATGAATTTTAGGTTGTGACCTGCCTAAAGTAAAAAAAAAAAGGTCGAAGATGAATCAGGCCTATCTTTGCCACACAAACGGCCTCTTGAACACGGAGCATCTTTATTACCACCTGCTAAGTCCTGTTTAACGAGCCCATCCTCACTCCAGAATCCAGGCAGAGTCCAAGTCTTGATGTAACCGTGGTTTAAAGGCAGCCATTATCTCTCCAGGTCAGCAGAGGTCTGCTTCACTGTTTGTGTTTTCAGACGACATTTGTTCTGAACACAGCGTCACACACTTTCCCCAGGCTTTGAATAATGCAGTGAATCATGCAGCGTTTGATGCAGTCTGAATTCGGGCCTCTATTCTCCATTATGCTTGTGATTTATCCAATCCCAATTCCCTAATTTGGCATGCTCCTCTTGTATATGGGCCCATGGGGTATCACTGCCCGACCCCAATACAACCTGATCTAGCTTATAAAGGGCCTGATAAACAGTTGATGAGCTGATTCAGGTGGGAACTGTGGAAGGGGATAGTTGAAACGGTACAGGCTGGTGGGTCCACAAGAGTAGGAGTAGCCAAGTCCCCTCTGTTACACTGTGCCTCCAGTGCTGGGATGTGCGTCCTTCAAATCACATGAAACCAGCCACCTCATCTTTTCAGACTGCTGCCATTGCACATCATTGGACAGCCAACTGAACACGCTTGGAGTAGATTGGCAGAATGGCTGTGGCATCACCGGGGCATCATCTGGCAATCTCCTGATGATAGGGCCAACACTTAGACGGATCTCAGGAGCCACTCAGGAGTTGCTGATACCGCCATACGGATCGGATCTCGGCCTATTTCTAAACGAACTCTGGTGCGGTTTGTTTGAAGGATGAACACAATACGAACCAAAGGAATCTAAACGAACCAAACGCAAGGCTCTAACCGGGCACGGGTTCAAACCTAGTATCAACCCTGCCCGCCTGCTCCACAAAGGTCGTGCTGTCCGCATCTGCCTGCTTCATCACGGGTGAGCCTCCGTGCAGATCTGCCCACGTTTCTCTGCTTTGACTTCTCCTGTGTGACGCCTTCGTTTAGCGGGCTGTGTCCCAAACCACACACTACCACACTACTACACAGTGTTTCACAACTAGCCACCATTAGAACTGCACTCAATAGGGTCAATAGTTGCCTGTGCGAGTAAGGGTCAGGGTTAAGAGTCCATGGGTGACTTTTTTTTTTGTTACTAGTTATTACAGACCTGCCTTGTCCAGACCTCTACTTGCAGCCTTCTGTCAGTGATGTAAGGTAACCCATTACCAGTAGACACTGTTGCAAACACTTACCTGCTTGTATCAGTTGACTGATCAAACTTGGGACATGCGAAAGACACGGGGTTTCACTATCCCGGATGAGTCCATCCTCTGCTGAAGGGGAAGGGAGGTCAGGACCTGTAAAGGGCAAAAAGTCATGTAAATAAGTGTGAACGACAGCCGTTCATAACTGTTGATGGCCTCATGATTGCGTATGCTTCATCAATGATGGTCATTATTTGACTCAGTATGTACTGGTGTGTCTCAATTGATGTACAGTACATATCCAGGCTGACAGTGGTATGTCCTGGGGGAGGAGCTACCTGTATGTGGTCAGCCCAGCCCAACTGTTCAAAGGGAAATCTTCTATTCTGAGGTAGCAAGTAGCAAGCTGTATTGCAGGACCACTTTCTTTATATCATATATACATATAAAATGGCAAATTGCCCAGGCCCTGCCTCAGTGAAGCTTCACCACACCATTGCACTACCACCATCATGTTTGACTGTTGGTATGGCTGTTACTGTTAGCTGTAAGCCTGGTTAACACTTTCGCCTCATCAGTCGAAAGAACGCTATTACAAAAACTCCTGTCTGAGGCGTTCGTTTAGCGGGGCTGTGTCCCAAACCACACGTTACCACACTACTACACAGTGTTTCACAACTAGCCACCATTAGAACTGCACTCAATAGGGTAGTTGCCTGTGCGATTTGGGATGCAGCCACTGTACTGTTGATTTTTACAGCTATTTTTTACGTATTTACATTTAAGGGGCAGGGTTAAGGGTCCAGGGGTTACTTTTTTCTACTTTCTACTAAATTTTCTACTAAATCTTCTACTCTGAGGTAGCGAGTAGCAAGCTGTACTGCAGAACCACTATCTGCTGTTTATGGGAATAAATTTGTTACATTAAATATAAAATATATCATATATACATATAAAATGGAATATATGACAGTTGGCAAATTGTCCAGGCCCTGCCTCAGAGAAGCTTCCCCACACCATTGAACTACCACCACCATGTTTGACTGTTGATGTGGCTGTTACTGTTAGCTGTAAGCTTGGTGTAACACTTTCGCCTCAGCACAGGGGTACATGTCGAAATGACTGCCTGTTATAATCGAGCGTATCGTCCAGATGTGGCAGGTTGAGATTACGCTGAGAAGCGCGGGGCTATTCCTTGAACGTCCCCGTATCTGGACAAGCGTGAAGTCCGAGAGTGCTGTATGACTCATTGGTGTGGATATTCTGGGCTTAGTTGTAGTGATGGTTTCACCAGGGTTGGCGTCTTCCTCTCGTACAATGACGTCCACCGCGACGCCCTGTGGCCCGCAGCAGCTGTCCCCCTCTATTAACATGACAAAGCTGTCCGCCCCAGCTCCCTGCGCCGGCCGCCACGAGCTGTCAAGGAGGAGCCATGTGGCATGTCCCGGCCCTGCTGCGGGCCATCTGTGGGCCTGCCCAGCTTTTTTCCCCCCTCTCTGCTATTGAGTCAGACGCTGTAATGCTGGGCTGGGGCATAGTTAGAGGCACTGCAGAACACACTGAGTCAGACAAATTAGACCAGGACAGCATGCGTGTCCGGTCCCTTGTGTTTTGCTGATATCAGCCGTGTGCTGTAGTTTGAGCGTACTAGCATATCGCTGCTGTCCAATGAAAAACATGCATCTCCATCCTTTTGTCCATTTTCAGTTGTCCTCATCATTTGAACCCTGTAGCTGCTCTGTGCACGGTGCGAGTATATTCCGGATGAGTGGACCAATAGAAACGCTCCAGACTGACTTGGAATAAAATGATTTTGCATTGACTTCTATTGAAAGTTAAGAAGGTTTTTCCTTCTCCTGTAAAGTTGCTATTTTGAAGCTACACGTTTTTATTGGACAGCGGCGATATGGGGTTGCACCCTCTATAGAAATGCCTGTACTTTCGTGTACATTAGGGGTGTGAGAAAATATCAGTGTATCAAAGTATTGTGATATTGTGTTTTGCAATACTGGATGGATTCTCAAAAACCTCTGTATTATGATGCATATCGTATTGACAGATTCTTGTCAATACACAGCCCCCTTCGCTCCAAATCAGTTTCTAATAGGCGGTGTTCACATTACCAGACTGATCTGATTCGAATCTGGTTGATTCAGGGCTGTGTGGACATGTCTTAAATTATATGTTTTATATGTCATTCTAGATCGGATAGGTATTCGATTCCACCCTTTAGCTAGAACCACCCTGTCATGGCGGGTTAGGCCAGACACAGAGGGATGAACACTTGCAGAGATGGACTCAATGCAAGTAGTTTATTAAACAAAACAAGACAAATCAAAGGGGGCAAGTGAGACAAACGATGCAGCAGCTAAAGGGCGTTAGCGTGAATACAGTGATCATGGCAAACAAGAGGGTGAAAACAAACAGACCTGAGACCAGGGGTTTAGCTGGGGAACCAGCTACTAGGCAAGGACGGCTAGGCCGACCGAACCTCGAACTGCTGCGTGGAACTGCTAGCTGGAACGAGAGTCGTGGGTATCGATCCTCGCTGGAAGCTCGAACCTCCGGGTGGATTGCTAGCAAACGACGGAGTCGAGCTGAAGCTGGCCTAAACACTATGTGGAAACTGACGGGAACCTCGAGGTTCCTTAACCATAAACCATATAATCCATTTAGTTCTCGGCTCCGAACTGAGCGTCGGAGCCCCTTCAGTACCCCCAGCCCCAGGTGAAACGCATCAACTAAACAAGACATAATAAACCTGAACCAAAACACGTGAACATGAACAAAACACTGAATCGAACATACAAGAACACAAATGAACATGAACCGAGTCCGTGAATCAAAACCAGAACGGAAACACAAAACTAAAGTCCTCGTGTGAGCCTCGTGTGGGCGGCGGCTCGGAATCGCCCCGGGGAGGGTGCGATACCGAGGGGCTGACACCCCCCTATCACACACATGCAGTGGCTAGTCATTGTAGAAATGTTGAGTTTGGTGTGAAACGCTCAACTTTAGAGCACTGTACCCAATCAGATATCAGAGTTGTTTAAAGTGGTTTTTCGATACAATTTTGGCGTAATATGTCATTTATGGTGGTCGGGTACAAGCAGGCCGTTTTAAGGCAATGTAGCCCCCCGCCCCAAATTTTTCTTTTTAGGATTTTACATTCATCAACGTTACATATACAAACCTCAGTCGACACTTATAGGTCTTATAGGTGATAAATCAAGTCGAACACTGAACCTGAATGAGAAAAAAAAGGATCACGTGAATTCCCCTTTTCACCGTTTTTTGGTGGAATTTCCGTCAAAATGACGGAAACCAAACAAATCGGCTCAAACAGAGCAGCTCCAAAAGCTGTGGGTCCTGAGGCGAAAAGAAGAGAGCAGCATCAGAGCTGTCATTCAGCGCTTGCTGTTCAGTCAGAGTTTCCTCCGCCCGGCGTAACCGCTCACCCCTAAAACCCCTGATAGCAGTGGTTGCCATGGGAGCCGGTTGCCAAGCAGCAGAGGGTGGGAGGTGTGTATGTGTGTGCATGTGCGTGCGTGTGTATGTATGTGTGTGGTCTTTGGGGGTGGGGGGGGGTTGTTGTTGATGCAGATTGGAGAAGGCCGTGACATGCGGCAAGAAGTCACAGCCTCAGAGGACGTCTGGGTACACTCCTGACTAGGGCACGGCCATACGACCGAAATACAGCACAGGATACATGTGTATGTGGTAGGTGTATATACACGGCCCTATCAAAATATTATGACCACCTAACTAGTGGTGGGAATATAACCACCCTTGGCTCGGATGACACTAGCGAGACGCCGTGGCATGGACTGTATGAGGTGAGGGAAGGTGTCGATTGCTCTGTACCAATTGCTGGAGTCGCCGTTCTCCTCTGGCATCATAGACCCGTGGGGCACCGCTGTTAGGCCACCACCACTCATATCAGAATATAATGACCACACCCCTGGTTCGGCCGTGGCAGGGATTGCTGCACGGATAAAAAAGCGAGCACACCAGTCAGTTGTAGCAGTTGAGTGCAAAACCATCGTCATGGGCATCTCGGGCGCTGCTAACTCTGTGGGATGTTGTAGAGCTGCCGTAGTGAATGGGGTACCTAGAATGGACCTCCCATCAGCAAGTCAGTGGTGCACCACAGGCCATGGCAGTTGTGGGTGTTGGTGTGGCGTAACAGATAACACTACTACCACACCATGTGGGGTTCGATTCCTGGTCTGGATGGCTATGCTGTGCTACACCAATAAGAGTTCTTGGGCAAGACTCCTCTGTAATAGCAGTAACCCTGTAAGTCGCTCTGGAGAAGAGCGTCAGCTAAATGCCGTAAATGTAAATGGGTCTAACTTGTGTTTGTATGATAATGTTAATAAGATAATGACAGCTTACTTGCACAACATTTTATATTTTATTTATTTATCCTTAATTTTCACCCATTTGCTTTCCAATTTGGGCCACCAATTACCCAGCCCGTACATACTCTTCCCACCCCCCCATCAGAAGCGATGCCCCCGACACTAGTCAATTTTTCGAACTGCTGCCAATGCAACATCACCATGCAACCAACCAACCAACGCACTCAGAGGGAAGTGCTGCAAACCCGGCTCCAACACACCAACCCGCAGAGGAGAGAGAGCACCATGTACACATCCTGGAGTTCATGGCAAAGCCAATTGTGTTGCAGTGGCTAGCAGCATAACCGGAATTCGAACCAGCGATCCTCTGATCCTAGTGACAGCACCTTAGTCCGCTGGACCACTCAAGGCCCCAACTTTTCATTTTCTGTAGTCGGTGGACCGTCCATCACTACCATAGGAAAGTGCTAGTAGTTAGCATCTCTGTAAACAACTGAGGCTTTCAGAGCAAGTGTGGACAAAGGGAGGCAATAACTATGTGGTTATCGAAAACGAATCTCCTCTTGCCTGTATGTTACTGTTTTTCCACTGCTGTTCCAATAGAATCATGCTGTATGTAAAAACTATGCTGGTATTGCAGTACTAGCAGTATTTATTCCAGATTTCTCTCCTCTGTAGTATCTGAGTGGAAACAGCTAAACAAGCTATCCCATGACTGGGACCTCAGGAGGAGAACTGAAGGCCTTACGTATTTAGAAAGTCACGGTGGAATCATATTTTCATTTACAATGGCTGGGACCAATTTTAAGAACACACACATATATATATATATATATATATATATATATATATATATATATATATATATATATATATATATATATATATATAAAACGCACAGGCAATACGTTTTGAAAAGCATGAAAAGAAATGAGCATCAGTTTTATCCCCTATAAAAAAAAAATCCTCTAAGCATAACCGAGGGAAGCAAGAAGCAAGCGCTCAGATGGGCTGATGAGGCTGCTGCCCAGAGGCTCTGGGAATGGGCAGGTAGGGCTGCGTGTGTCAGCATGGGACTGCAGCTCCCCTCCATGGTGACAGGGCTGAGTGCAGGCCTGCGAGGAGGGGAGCTGTCAGGAATGGGAGAGCGCTCTCCTCACCGACAGCGCGGCTGCGTGGTGAGCCGAAGCTCTGTTTAGATATGCAAAGCAGACGGTGCAGTTATTACATCACCACGTGACATAATTGAAGAGCACGTCTCGTGCACATAAAACCTCTCCTGACGTTCGTCAGTTTGATTAGCGTCTGACGCGTTCTAATTTCAATAGCATTTAAAACATGCTGGATGATTGGCAGTGATGGTATGCGCCCACAGATAACACACAATTAGGCTTAGTTAGTGTTGTTGTTGTTGTTGGTGTGGAGGCAGAAATTAAGCAGTAAAACATAAGAGAGGGCTTGTGCCTACAACCACAGCACAGCTGGGTCAGGATCTTTACAGTTTTACAGTTTTACAGTTCCACTTAAGCTCCATTTGGGCCGGATTAGCTTTTTAAGAGGAGGTCTGATGTTTACATTTCAAATATTTAATTAAAAATATTTTATTTAATTTTATTTGAAAATAATTTTTATTTGAAAGTAGTCATTTCCAGTTCCCACTCACCAGCTAGGACGCCCCCTGTCACACAATACTTCCTTCCAGACTTCCAATGCTTGCTTTCTCCCAATGCCAACTGCTAATTCTGTCAATAAGCAGATGCCCGCACGGACTAACATCACACGGATGAGTGCCGGGGGAAGTGGGAGGGCCATTATCCACCAAACAACAAATGCAAGGCCAGTCATGCTCTCTTGAACTCCAGGCTTGCGATCTCCCAGTGGTGTGATATGACGCTTAGACAGTTGCACCACTCAGGAGCACAGTAAGTTGTAGGTGATTCCGTTGGCCGATTCGCTGCGGAATTTGCGGGATCTGTTTTCCAAGCTACTCCAGATCACCCGAATGGAAGCGTCCTAGTCCTGATGCCTCTCAGCCAACAGCATTGCGAAGCTCTAATGTCGAAAGGTCTGATGTAGTCTAATAATAACAACAACAACAACAACAACATGACATACAATCGGCCTGCCGTCTCGGATTGTACCCCATTATCGTAAGACAAGCGCCAAAGGGGAATTCCAGCACTTTTCCAGATTTCGTAACCAGTCTTTCAGAGTGGTTTAGGGGTGGTTTGTTGTTCAGAAACCTACTTAATCAGATCCCTTTGCAGTAGTGGTGATAAGAACCAGGAGTCGCTACAACGCAAATATATGATTTGTATTTTAGATGTAATGTTAGCAATCGTGATATAGCGGAAAATCTGCCAATAATGGATTTAGACCGATTCCCAGTCAGGGTGACTATGCTGTGCTACACCAATAAGAGTCCTTGGGCAAGACTCCTACAAACACTACATTGGCTCATCTCTGTAATAGGAGAAACCTTGTAAGTCGCTCTGGATAAGGCTGTCAGCTAAACGGCATAAACGTAATGTAAATGAACAATTCGGACTCTTAAGTTTATCTATTTTAATAGAATTTTAATAATCCTTAATAATAATGTTGGAAATCTGTGGAGTTCCCCTTTCCGTACCAACTGAATGAGTCCGGAGAACGGCAGCTAAATCAGGTATGGTCAGCTCACAGTGCACCCTGCCCTCACCTTGGGTTAGAAATATTGATCGCCTCCATTGCGGTAACATGACTTATTTAAAAGTGTGCTTTTTCCTCGCCTTTTTTTTTTTTGCTGCAGAGCGCTCCAAATGTAGGTTACCTCTCTGATTATCTCGCGCTCACGCTGCTGCAAATGGGCCTCTTGCTGTGTCTTTAACGCCTTTAAAGTTTTAATGAGTGCATGCAGATTGCCGTATTAACTAGCCTCGGCTTTATCAGCAAAATGCCGAGCCGCAGCGGTCTGTTGTGCGTTGCCGAGATGAGATTATCTGGCTTAATTAGCAAATGCTGCTTTTTGGCCTTTTGACAAAGCCCATTAAGGATTCAAATCCAATTTGTGTGTTTAACCCTTTTTCTTCTCCAGCAGTTCGTTTGCCTATGAACTACTGGAAATCTGGAATTTTTTTTTTTTTTTTTTTTTGCTGGACATATTTGCTGTCTTGACTCGTCCCACAACTCCAGATTGTTGGGTCTGATTGTGCAATTCACATTTGATCGGATGTACGGTTTCCACACAGCAGTGGACGTTTTACCCCATATGAACGAATGGGGTGCAAAAGTGTATGCACCCGTCTTATGTCCCAATGATGCAAATACACTAGTAACACCCAGCTAACTGCATGGCATAACACAGCAACACTCTAGCAGCCCACAATATAGCTCACAATATAACGACCACCTAGGATACCATTGCAACCATGTATCACTACCATATGAACCATCAAGACGCCACTGAACAACTCAATGGCAACTGCCTGGAAGTGGAAACCACTAAAACTGATTTCCAGAGAATTTATAGCACGGAAATTACAAACACAGAAAAAATTACGTAACACAGCGTAGCCACTGCAGGCAGTGGTCTTTCATACACATGAACCACATACATGGTTTCAGTTGCCGGCACCATTTAGCTGTAAGTATAGCTGTAAGAGCCTCGATGCCTGCTTTAACAGTGACGTTGGGAATATTTTATTAGTTTTTTTATTATTGAAGTGACAGACCTGTCAGCATGTGTACGTGAGCATGGGTGTGTGGTGCCAGGGCCCCATCTGGTCAACGACTTTAGGCAAAATTAACCACGTGGCACCGAGGGCACGGCTAGTCTGCTTAAACGTCCATGTGAACACACAGAAGCGTCTCTGCTGGTGGGCTCGCATTTGGGTCAGGAGAAATTGGGACGAGTTCAATTAACAGAGCGCGATCAATCCGGCTGCCGGGGGCGGGGGCCTACACCAGTCGGCCTGGCCACTTTTCAACTGGCAAGACATCCCGCAAAACCCGCTCTAGAAAGGCCTCCTCTTGATCTAAAAAAACTCGTCCTACGGTTGAGCAGTGATGTGTTTGCAAGGTTTGAGGGAACGGTCCGATCCCTAAGGATCTAATGGTAACAAAGAGCAGTTCATCGGATTTTTATGGGATGACCGGCATGATGCAGCCTTCTTGCCCATTTATGGCTCTCTCTTATGTAACTAAACTGTTAATAGGCTTACGGATGCCTTGCCCATGCTCGAGACACAGCGACTGGCCAGGCTAATCTGTCGGTGCAAGAGAATTGGACGAGTCGACGTTTGTTTTGCTGCTCATTCTGTCAAAATCATTCCCGAGCGACATTTGGAGTCATTCACCCGTTGGCCCCGTTCCTAATCGCTGACCTCATCCAGCACGATAAATGTTTCATGCAAGCTTTACGAGCGTTTTGCTACAGATGCACAAGGGGAGGGGGGAGAGGGACAGAGGCTTTGTCTTGGGTTTTGATTTTGGTTTCAAATGCTTAGTGGATAAAAGCTGATGCCAAGGTAAGTGCTGGGCACAGCCAGATTGGACAGAGAGAGAGAGAGAGAGAGAGAGAGGAAGACTAAACAGAACAGACAACAAGCACCACCACAGATGGGCGACGGAAAAGTGTGTCATTACCGTCCCCAGCCTAATCACCTCCACACTCCTCCCTCGCTCTGTCTGTCTCTCTCTCACTTTCCCTCGCTCCCCTCCTGCTCTTCCACACACTCTCTGGCTCGCCGCTTGCGGAGAGGCGCTATTGGTTCCTTCCTCCGAGACGTCTCAGCCAGGCGTCCGTGGGCGAGGGCGCATGTGGTGATGAGGCGGAGCGCGGGTGCTTCTGCCGCCTCCTCAGAGTTGATCCCTCCAGAAGAGGTGTGGTCACTTCAGTCTTTCGGACCTAGTAGCGCTTTTGCCTCTGGCTCTCTCCATCTGCTCGGTCGGTTGTGGCAGTGTTGCGTCGGTTTGTGTTCGCGGGACGGTGACGGTGCGGCTCTGCCCTTTCACCCGGCTTGGTGTTCCGCCATCTCCCTGGGATGAGTTTCAACAGCGACATGGAAGAGACAGGGGACGGGAGGTGAGTGATCTGCTCAGGTTCAAGTCCTGGTCACTGATTTTGGCCGTGGAGGAGCATTGGATTGGAGGTACACCTTTTAATGGGTTTACTGAGGGTTCTTCCCTTAATTCTTTTGAAAGGAACTTAGAGGTTCCTCTATAGTTTTTAGGACTGTACCCCCCTTTGACCTGTACGTTTTCATGCTCTTGTGCACCTACTTTTTCTCACGAAGGGCTTGTGGCTTAGCTCTTTGGATTGGGAAGTGCTGGGAGCAGGAAAGGGGATATTCTAGGTCCCAGATCAGGAACCACGGTTATAGAGAGCTGGTGCACCTGTAAGAAATAAAGCAACATGAATGGCATTTACTACCACACCACTGGGTGAGAACTGATTAGCAACCAAGCTTCAGGTTGCTTCAGTCTGTCCTGTTAATAGCCTTAACTACAGCAGCTGCCTGGGCCTTCAGGCCCATATGGTGCTGATTAATAGCTATATTGATACACCAAATCGCCGGATTAGCTCATTCTTAGCAACCAAGCTGCCGACTGTTTACTGAGCCTTTCGTCGCCATTTCCTTTTACATCTTAATCAAATAAAACAAACTCGCTGGACACCACCGGACATCATATCCCACTGGTGAAGTGATGCACATCTTTTTGGCCACTTCAGGGGTCAGAATACTGCTCGTGGAGGATTCCCCGGTCCTGGCGGTGACCCTGATTGGTGACCCTAATACATGTTGAGACTTTACTCTAGGTCATTCCTGGGAGACCCAGCTGTAAGAGAGTGCATTTGTGGACCTCCACCATTGATCCCATGGTCCTTCTCGTTGTCTTCCAATACATCTAGGTGCGCAGATTCTAGCTTGTTAGAAAAGTTTGCCAACAAAGACTCCACGGTCTACGAACATTTTATGCCAGGCTTTTTAGTGGTGTGTCAGCATGCCATGGTTCACAACAGCCTCTAGGCCTGTTCTTCTTTTATTGGCTGTGTTAGGAATGTCACAAGCAGTGTTTGACGTAATTGAGCTTAGCAGATGTTGGAGACGCTGGAGTTTTCTGATGGATATGCAACTCCGAGCGCTGCACAGATCGTGCTGGAATTGATCAACGTTTGGAATTCAAGCCTGAATTATTTACAGGCCAAGTATACTCCCAAACGAAACGTCTGATGAGCATAGATACATCATCACCCTGAATAAGCTCTGTTTAGTTTTGTTTGCACACTGCTTAAGGAAATGCTACCTTGATTGGATTTGTGCTTGTAAGCTTTGTAGGAACTTTCATGGACGCTGAAGGGAGGTTCCGACACGACAGGTTCTGTTATTTATTTATTTTTCTGGGGGGATGAGGACTGACAAGTGCGAAACAAGCCACTGCCTCTGTTCGAACTGCTGCTAATGCAATGCAGACGCATTAGGAGGTTCCGATGCATCGGCTAGCAGATGCCCATGCTGGCCTGAAAGAGAGATCCATCTACCCACCCAAGGGAGAAACTGTGCTCTCTCTGGCTCTGGCTGCTGATCGCAGGTAGCATGACTTGTGATCCTTGGCTTATAGTGGCAGAAACTGAGTCCAGTGGACCACTCGAAGACCTCAAGGTTTTGGTTGATTTGAGGTTAGGTTTGAGGTCCATCAAGATAGCTTCCAGTTGATTTGAGGTGAGGTCCATCAGCATAGCTTCCAGTTGATTTGAGGTAAGGTCCATTAGGATAGCTTCCAGTTGATTTGAGGTGAGATTCATCAGGATAGCTTTCAGTTGATTTGAGGTAAGGTCCATCAGGATAGCTTCCAGTTGATTTGAGGTAAGGTCCATTACGATAGCTTCCAGTTGATTTGAGGCAAGGTCCATTAGGATAGCTTCCAGTTGATTTGAGGCAAGGTCCATTAGGATAGCTTCCAGTTGATTTGAGGGGAGGTTCCATCAGGATAGCTTCCAGTTGATTTGAGGTAAGGTCCATTACGATAGCTTCCAGTTGATTTGAGGGGAGGTCCATCAGGATAGGTTCCAGATGTTTTGAGGGGAGGGCCATCAAGATAGCTTCCAGTTGATTTGAGGTGAGGTCCATCAGGATAGCTTCCAGTTGATTTGAGGCAAGGTCCATTAGGATAGCTTCCAGTTGATTTGAGGGGAGGTTCCAACAGGATAGCTTCCAGTTGATTTGAGGGGAGGTTCCAACAGGATAGCTTCCAGTTGATTTGAGGGGAGGTCCATTAGTATAGCTTCCAGTTGATTTGAGGGGAGGTTCCAGCAGGATAGCTTCCAGTTGATTTGAGGTGAGATTCATCAGGATAGCTTCCAGTTGATTTGAGGTAAGGTCCATCAGGATAGCTTCCAGTTGATTTGAGGTAAGGTCCATTGGGATAGCTTCCAGTTGATTTGAGGTAAGGTCCATCAGGATAGCTTCCAGTTGATTTGAGGTAAGGTCCATTACGATAGCTTCCAGTTGATTTGAGGGGAGGTCCATCAGGATAGGTTCCAGATGATTTGAGGGGAGGGCCATCAAGATAGCTTCCAGTTGATTTGAGGTAAGGTCCATTAGGATAGCTTCCAGTTGATTTGAGGGGAGGTCCAGCATGATAGCTTCCAGTTGATTTGAGGCAAGGTCCATTAGGATAGCTTCCAGTTGATTTGAGGGGAGGTCCATCAGGATAGGTTCCAGATGATTTGAGAGGAGGGCCATCAGGATAGGTTCCAGATGATTTGAGGGGAGGGCCATCAGGATAGGTTCCAGTTGATTTGAGGGGAGGTTCCAGCAGGATACCTTCCAGTTGATTTGAGGTAAACTACCACTAGGACCATCTCAGGGCACTGGTAACACTAATGCCCACACTTCAGGGTTTAGAACAGTTGTGTTACCTGATATACCTCTATCCTTACTTGTTAAGCCTTCTGAACTTGCTGTTCTGATCATGCATCTCCCCACAAAGTTCCCTGAAATTGCAAATAGCCTTACAGACATTCCTGCTCATCCCTGACAAGAAATGCCCTTTAAGCCAGCAACATCATTTGCACATGTAAACAATAATTAATGACAATAAGTAACTGGGAGAGTTTTGAGTGTGAGCATGCAGAAATTGAGCAGAGAGAGTACTTGGTGACTCAAGGCTCATGGTAGCACTTCTGACCCCTCCTACATTCGCCAGCCTCTGACTCAGCTGTCTCAGTGTATCAGAGCTTCCAGCTAGCTTTTTGTCCTGACACACTTACACACAATCATGCCGGGCAAAATTTCTGATGTCCTGACGGCACTGTGGATTCTGAGAATGAAGTGGATTCATTTGCTCATCGGGTCTATGGCAAAACCCACTTTGACCCACATTTTCACATGTGCTTGTGGGGGAAGACGTTCTGCTCCTCTGTATTTGTTTCACGTTTAATGGTATTAGAGGGGACCTGTCACGGTGAGGCGAATATTTAGAGTGACCCCGTTTTGCTTGTGGTGAACAGAGCGGTGTAAACAAGACAGCTTGTGTTGATCTTTGAGAGTGTGGGTTCAAGAGGATCGCTGTCTTTAACGGATTTATTGTTTCTGCTCAACCCAAATACATTTTATTATTAGTCAAGATATTTGGCGGCCCAAATAACGAGGGTAATGTATCTGTGATGGAAGTGATGGAACCCACCATTTTGCATTATAGCAAATATGATTCCCTACCTTCTGCTTGCTAGAACAGATGTCTTTGCGCCTCATCACCCAGTCTCGTCTGTTAGCCTATCCTCCAGTACTACATCCACTCATTGAGCTGCCCTAAAATCCAGCCCAAGGTCTCAGAGGTGTCTCAACATGGTCTAAACTGGCAGACTTTAAAAACAACTGCGAAACACTGAGTTAACCTGAGATGAGGTTCCACCAGGAAAGGGTTCCTGTTGATTTGAGGTGAGGTGCAATCTAGTTGACTTAAGGTTCTATCAGGACTAGAGGTGAGATTCCATCAGGGCATGTCCCTCTTGCTTTGAGATGTGGTGCCATTAGGACAGGTTCTGTTAGGAACAGGTTGACTGAAGGCTCCATCAGGACAGGTTTAAGCTGACCTGAGGTGAGGTGCCATTGAGGCTCCAGTTGACAGGTTCTAGTTAACCTGAGGTTGGAGTCCACCAGGAGAGGTTCCTGTTGATTTGAGATGAGGTTCCATCAGGACAGGTTCTGTCTGAGTTAAGCCGATATTCCATCAGGGTGTGTCCCTTCTGCTTTGAGATGTGGTGCCATTAGGACAGGTTCTGTTAGGAACAGGTTGACTGAAGGCTCCATCAGGACAGGTTTAAGCTGACCTGAGGTGAGGTGCCATTGAGGCTCCAGTTGACAGGTTCTAGTTAACCTGAGGTTGGAGTCCACCAGGAGAGGTTCCTGTTGATTTGAGATGAGGTTCCATCAGGACAGGTTCTGTCTGAGTTAAGCCGATATTCCATCAGGGTGTGTCCCTTCTGCTTTGAGATGTGGTGCCATTAGGACAGGTTCTGTTAGGAACAGGTTGACTGAAGGCTCCATCAGGACAGGTTTAAGCTGACCTGAGGTGAGGTGCCATTGAGGCTCCAGTTGACAGGTTCTAGTTAACCTGAGGTTGGAGTCCACCAGGAGAGGTTCCTGTTGATTTGAGATGAGGTTCCATCAGGACAGGTTCTGTCTGAGTTAAGCCGATATTCCATCAGGGTGTGTCCCTTCTGCTTTGAGATGTGGTGCCATTAGGACAGGTTCTGTTAGGAACAGGTTGACTGAAGGCTCCATCAGGACAGGTTTAAGCTGACCTGAGGTGAGGTGCCATTGAGGCTCCAGTTGACAGGTTCTAGTTAACCTGAGGTTGGAGTCCACCAGGAGAGGTTCCTGTTGATTTGAGATGAGGTTCCATCAGGACAGGTTCTGTCTGAGTTAAGCCGATATTCCATCAGGGTGTGTCCCTTCTGCTTTGAGATGTGGTGCCATTAGGACAGGTTCTGTTAGGAACAGGTTGACTGAAGGCTCCATCAGGACAGGTTTAAGCTGACCTGAGGTGAGGTGCCATTGAGGCTCCAGTTGACAGGTTCTAGTTAACCTGAGGTTGGAGTCCACCAGGAGAGGTTCCTGTTGATTTGAGATGAGGTTCCATCAGGACAGGTTCTGTCTGAGTTAAGCCGATATTCCATCAGGGTGTGTCCCTTCTGCTTTGAGATGTGGTGCCATTAGGACAGGTTCTGTTAGGAACAGGTTGACTGAAGGCTCCATCAGGACAGGTTTAAGCTGACCTGAGGTGAGGTGCCATTGAGGCTCCAGTTGACAGGTTCTAGTTAACCTGAGGTTGGAGTCCACCAGGAGAGGTTCCTGTTGATTTGAGATGAGGTTCCATCAGGACAGGTTCTGTCTGAGTTAAGCCGATATTCCATCAGGGTGTGTCCCTTCTGCTTTGAGATGTGGTGCCATTAGGACAGGTTCTGTTAGGAACAGGTTGACTGAAGGCTCCATCAGGACAGGTTTAAGCTGACCTGAGGTGAGGTGCCATTGAGGCTCCAGTTGACAGGTTCTAGTTAACCTGAGGTTGGAGTCCACCAGGAGAGGTTCCTGTTGATTTGAGATGAGGTTCCATCAGGACAGGTTCTGTCTGAGTTAAGCCGATATTCCATCAGGGTGTGTCCCTTCTGCTTTGAGATGTGGTGCCATTAGGACAGGTTCTGTTAGGAACAGGTTGACTGAAGGCTCCATCAGGACAGGTTTAAGCTGACCTGAGGTGAGGTGCCATTGAGGCTCCAGTTGACAGGTTCTAGTTAACCTGAGGTTGGAGTCCACCAGGAGAGGTTCCTGTTGATTTGAGATGAGGTTCCATCAGGACAGGTTCTGTCTGAGTTAAGCCGATATTCCATCAGGGTGTGTCCCTTCTGCTTTGAGATGTGGTGCCATTAGGACAGGTTCTGTTAGGAACAGGTTGACTGAAGGCTCCATCAGGACAGGTTTAAGCTGACCTGAGGTGAGGTGCCATTGAGGCTCCAGTTGACAGGTTCTAGTTAACCTGAGGTTGGAGTCCACCAGGAGAGGTTCCTGTTGATTTGAGGTGAGGTTCCATCAGGACAGGTTCTGTCTGAGTTAAGCCGATATTCCATCAGGGTGTGTCCCTTCTGCTTTGAGATGTGTTGCCTTGATTGAAGGCTCAATCAGGACCAATCAGGACAGGTTTAAGCTGACCTAAGGTGAGCTTCTATCGGGACCGGTTTAAGCTCACCTGAGGTGAGGTGTCACTGAGGATCCAGTTGACAGGTTCTAGCTAACCTGAGGTGGGATTCTACCAGGAGAGGTTCCTGTTGATTTGAGGTGAGGTTCCATCGGGACAGGTTCTGTAGTTGAGCCAATATTCCTTCAGGGATTGTCCCTCTTGTTTTGAGATGTGGTGCCATTAGGACAGGTTCTACTTGACTGAAGGCTCCATCAGGACAGGTTTAAGGAGAGGTTCCTGTTGATTTAAGGTGGGTTGAGGTAAGATTCCATAGGGTGACGTTCCAGTTGACATGAGGTGGAGGTTTAATCAGGGCAGGTTCCAATTGACTTGAGGTGGAGGTCCATCATCAGACCATGCTAATATGGTGATATACCAGTGTAGCTCAGCTCTACCCTTTACAACAAGGGTTCTTTGGTAAAGGCAGTTGTTCTATATTAAAAAAAAAATGTTTAAATGGTTCCTTGCCTGATTAAATCATTCTTAGGTTATCCTTATATAAAACTCTTCTTGCATAGAGTAGTAGCAGCCCAGAAAACGGCTTAAAGGCAGAACCTGGCCTGTCAAACTTATCAACCTGACAGGAACCCAGTTTTTTAGAACCAGAAAATTGGTATGCTGTAAGCTGTTAGCTACATTAGTACTCTAGCTTCAGAGGAAAAACTAAAGAAGCTAAACAAACTTTCAGACTTGATGGACTACTTTTGCGTTAGGTGGAGAATTGCGTACACAGTTTCCTTCTTCATCAAGTTCCTCGGCTTGTTGTACAAAGACGTCACGTTTGCTCCCTGGTTCAAACTCTGTTTACGCGGTTTACGCCGAAGCCCCTGAAACTAGGTCACGCTCGTGCGCCGCGCTCTCTCTCTGTGCCCCTCCGCCAGCACGCATTCCACTTTAGGGGTCCTCTCATTTCATTAGGCTCAGAAATGACAGCTTTGGATCCGCTTTACCCGCTTCAATCAGCGGCAGTTTAAAACATCAGGAGGCCGTAAATCAGATTCTCCCCGTTCGCCGGCGGGCGCAGTACGTCTCGTGGCGGCCGTGTTTTAAAACCTGCTGAAGTAAATAGATCGGGCCGCTTTCCTACTTTTATCGCCTCACTTGCAATTTAAGGCCGGCTGGAAAGAGGTTAGAGCGCAGTTAAACAGTAACTCTCCTCACGCCAAGCTGCTGAAAAGCCCCCATTACACCGTCCACCCACGGTGCCAGCGTTAATGAGCACAGCCGTGCCGCCGCAGTTCGTCTCCGTAAGCACTGAAAGCGCTGATTACTCTGGGAAGGGCTGAGAAAGTATCTGTGTCTCTCGCACTGCCTTGTTATGTGGCCACCGGGGGCCGGGCTGCAATCTCGGACTTTTATCAGCGCTGTTAGGATAAATAGAGAGGACAGAAATGGATGTGCTTAAGACTTATTATGCTTGTGTATATTAACCTCTCTCTCTCTCTCTCTCTCTTTCTCTCTCTTAATCTCCTTTTCTAGAGTCTGGCTGTGCTGAGCTCTACTTTCGTTCTCTTTGCATGGTTTGCCAGAGCTCTCACGCTCTCCTCAGTCCCTTCAGTAATTCTTCCTTTATCTCTCTGTCTCTGATTTCTTAAACTTATTACTCATGGCTCGCTAATTCTTGAGCACAGTGTATTCTCTCAGCATGTTTTGTGCGCCGCTCGACGCATCACACCCCCCCACACACGCATCTGTTCTGTCCTCCTGCACCGTGGCGTCCTTGTCTTGTAAGTAAGCCGGGGGGGGCTTAGAGTGCCGAGCACGGAATAAAACATGCAGACTAATCTAGGACTGAGGACATTGGCATGTCTACTGACTCGGGAAGTTGTGTATGGCTTTGTCGCGTGTTCGCCGGGCAGGGGATGGATGGATGGCTGGACAGATGGAGGAGCGAGCCTGGATCAAACAACAGGTGGAGAGCACAGGGCTGCTAGTGGCCAGTTAACCTGTTAGTAGGCCTCACTCTGCAGTCTGGGCCTCATGTACCTTTCAGTGAATGAGCTGTCCACTGATTGTAGTATGACGAGCTCGACCACCAGCTTGGTAATGACCAGCTAGTCCATTAAACCTAAACGAAAACATACCCTGTGCTGGTCGACCAGCTTAAGTGTTTATATGTTTTTAAGCTTTTTTTAAAGAGAGACGTAGGACGGAGCTTTTCTATAAAAGGAACGTTGCCTTGCGTTGGTCATGGGCAGCAGAAGCTGTTTTTGTAAAGGAAGATCATTTTTTCCTGGTTTTATACAAGTGTGCATTTCACATTTCACATGGCTTTTCCGAATCCAACAGCACTTTCCTGAGATGCGGTCCAGTACAAACCACCCACAGCGCATTTATCTTGGCGCAACACCACACGGCCTTGGCCTCAAGTGAGTGGCAAACCGAAGGTGTTGCTAAAGACAGACGTTACGACATCAGTTAATAAACAGTGTGTTTTACAGAAACGGACGATTTGCTTTATAGCAACGGTTATATGTTAGGACACACTTGATGGAATGTAATACTTACATAATCATGATGAAGCCCCTGAGGTGACATGCTGGTTGTTTCTAATAAGACAAGGCCACAAAATACCATATTGAGCCCACAATTTTATATTTTTTTCCTCAATAAATGTTCTGATGGCCACAATATATTATTTTGCAGCCTCAATGTAATATTTGTCAGCCTAAATATATTATCCTTTAGCCTCAATATATTACTTTATTGCCCCAATAGGCATATATTATCTCCTGGCCACAGTATAATAAAATGCATAATATTTTTCAGTCTATTTAAACTCTTGGCCTCTACTTTGTGGCTTGAGTACATTATCTTTTAGCCTCAATATATTATTCTGTGGATATATATGTGTGACCCCAAAATATTATGTTGTGGCCTCAACATATCATTTTGTGGCCTCAATATATTATTTTGTGGCTTCAAGATATTATTACTTGGCCTCAAGATATTAACTTGTGGCCCCAAAATATTACTATAGTTTATTATTTTGTGGCTTCAAAATATTATCTTATGGCCTCAATATATTAATTTGTGGCCTCAAAATATTATCTCATTGCCTCAATATGTTATTTTGTGGCCTCAACATATTTTGTGGCTTCAATATATATAATAGCTTGGCCTCAAGATATTAACTTGTGGCCTCAAAATATTATTCTGTGGCCTCAAGATATAAATTTGTGACCCCAAAATATTATGTTGTGGCCTCAAAATATTATCTTATGGCCTCAATATATTAATTTGTGGCCTCAAAATATTATCTCATTGCCTCAATATGTTATTTTGTGGCCTCAACATATTTTGTGGCTTCAATATATAGTAGCTTGGCCTCAAGATATTAACTTGTGGCCTCAAAATATTATTCTGTGGCCTCAAGATATAAATTTGTGACCCCAAAATATTATGTTGTGGCCTCAAAATATTATCTTATGGCCTCAATATATTTTTGCGTGGCTTCAGTATGTTATCGCTTGGCCTCAAGATATTATTTTGTGGCCCCAACATATTATTTAGTGGCTTCAAAATATTATCTTATGGCCTCAACATATTATTTTGTGGCTTCAATATATTATCGCTTGGCCTCAAGATATTAACTCGTGGCCCCAAAATATTAAGTTGTGGCCTCAAAATATTATTATATGGCCTCAATATATTATTTTGTGGTCTCAAGATATACATTTGTGACCCCAAAATATTATGTTGTGGCCTCAACATAATATTTTGTGGCTTCAAAATATTATCTTATGGCCTCAATATATTTTTGCGTGGCCTCAGAATATTATGATATGGTCTCAATCTGTTATTTTGTGGTCCCAAAATATTATTTAGTGGCTTGAAAATATTAGATCATAACCTCAATATATTATTTTGTGGCCTAGATATATCTCTTTGATCCTGTTTATAACTATTAATCCTCTTTATTATTTATAGTCAGCAGTCACGACTCACGAGGCGGGGAGCTGTCAAAGCTTCAGATGACGTGTGATCGGGAGGGGGGACACGAGTAGATCATTTAAATTTAGGGACTGGATGCGTGCAATTTATTTTTACTTGGAAGATGTCATTAGATCACGAGTGCCCGAACGTTTGAATATGACCAAGCATTAAGCAGCTCTTGGAACTATTTCGCTGTGTTTCCTGTACAAAAAAATTGAACGTGACAGATGCTGGTTAGCTCTGTACGGTGTATTACAAATCCAGGAACTGTGCTACTGTAGAAAATGAATAGTGAAAATGTGCATCGTGTTGTATCTCCCAGCCCTGCGCGGTGTGCCGCTGGATAACGGAGCATAAGCGAGTGTTCAGAGAAGCGAGAGATGTATAAATAGATAGAAGCAGGAGTGGGCGACCAAGCGCATGGGCTGGACTGAAAGGAAGTGGATATGGTGGTGTTTTGTTCATACATGGCTTTGTATAGTATGCCATCGCTGTCGTAACACAATCTCCTGCTTCGGCAGTAGTAACTGTATAGGAGGAGGTAAAAGGTCCTTACTTCTAATGTACGTTAGAGGCAGATTTGAAAGATGTACACAATGATGGATGAACCAGTCTGCTAAATGTGCCAGAAAACACTCCTTAAGACCATTCACTTGTCTCTGTGCTCTCAGATATGAGGCTTTAAACGTCCTTTAACATTAGCTGGAGCACGGCCTGTGCTGTGGTGTTTGGCCTGCTAGCTAACTTATCCAAGCCTCGATAGCCGGCTACAAGTCCAAACACAGTAGAACCGCTCTCTGTCCGCCAGTCTGTTCCCCCAACAGTTTAACATTCGCAGACGTCTCAGACTGACGGTTCAATATTTACATTCAAGTCATGGGCTTTTAAAATAAGGCAGGATGATACGGAAGCTACGTAGCTAAACACAGCTCACGCTATACAGCGGTCATATTGTGAGACGGTTTGGTGGTATAAAAACAGGGGATACGGCCTCATACTGCCTCAATCTCGTACACACAGGGTCAAAGAAAGCTTTTTTTCCACACTGACCACATTTCACCATCGTAAAAATGACCATATGTAGCCTCTAACGTGGTGCGCAAGAGCCCAGGAACCTTTACCAAGGTCTTAAACCTTAAAAGTGGTGCACTGTTCTACTGTGCAGCAACGCCTGCAAAATATGAGCTTCACTGAAGAGTCTTCAGGCAAAAAAAAGTGTCTTTTCCTGTAAAACTGTAAAATATTTTATTACTGTAAAAAAGTAATATTGCCTAAAATATAAAAAAAGTCATCTTTTAAAATGCATTTTGGAGATATTTCCCTGGGGGTGCCCAAACTTTTGCATGCCACCATATAGTGCAGACGGACGCCCTTAATGACGACTGCCACAAACTTACATAAACATTTCCGAAGGCGTTATGTGTCCAAATGTTTGTAGACACCTGTTCATCCAACATTTCTGATCATTTCATTGGAAGGTGGTGTGGCTCTTTGCTGCAGTATCAGCCTCTACTGTTCTGGGAAAGCTTGACATTAAAAGTTTTTTGAGGATTTGAGCTGCATCCATCCACGAGAGCCCGATGCTGTATTGTGACCATGATCGGTTTCGCCTGATCACCCACCCACCCCTGTTGTGAAACTGTGATTTCTGTGTTTGAGAGATGTTCAGCACTGACACGGCCAATCCTCTTCTCATCATCGGGGGCTCATCAGTGGCCAGCTGCTTCTCGTTTGGTGCTGAACTCATTTCCCATCGAGGTCTCGGGTGGCGTGCGACTGTTGTGTGCGGCCTCTCTTGACGTAAGGTTCAGAGCCACCCTCGTCGTTCGACTTTAAGCGACTCGTAAAACCCGACCGAACAGGCGGCCACCTCTCAGGTCAAGGCTAGGCCGGCCCTGGTTTGTGTAACTGGCTCCGCAGCCTGTTGGATGAAGGCTAGTGGAGCAGGCTGGCCTTTCGGACTGTCTGGCACGGCCGCGGAGAGCGAGTCAGACGTCACAGCGCTGACCTCAATCGGATGAGATGTGAAAGCGAATGAGCCTGTTCAATACCGCCCTTCTCCTCTTTGCTCCAGCTCGCTCTTTCATTCCCTCACACTGCCTCCTCTCAGCCCTGTCCCCTCACTCCCCCTCTCTTCTCCTACTGTAGTGCAAGGCCTTACAAAAGACTATACTCGTCTCTTCACACTTTACACTAATCGAATGGTGGACGACTGATGTCTGGTGAGGGGGCAGGAATCATGTTGGGGGGGGGGGGATTTTAAGTAGATCATTAATTTTTTGTATATTTTGGTGTTACCGATTGTGCTGGCCACTGAACTCTGTGCCTGTTAGCTCAGCTGGGTTTAGCTGAGGCAGGTGTTCAGTCTGTGTTCAGCAGTCTACATGCTACCATATAACATCAGGAGATGATTTGAGTGTGGTCACTTTGCTCTGCTGCCATCTCTGTAATTTTATGAGCAGATCATACATAGGGAAAACACAGGGACGGCTATTAAATTGCACCTACGTCTTTGGAAGAATATGTAATTATGCTAGCATAATTTAAACAGTCCAATAATATTTATTATTTATTAATGGTGCCAAAGAATGCAATTTTATTATGTATGGGCTGAAAAAATGCTCAGATGCAATGTGAATATTTTACCTCAGATTGAAACACATTGACTTTCAACACTGTAAAAAAGCCACCGTAATGGTTCCTGAGTCTTATCTGATGGTGTTGCTGTCCTCTCATTGTGTCCTCCCTGCGCAGTGTGCTGTTAGCAAGCTGAAATGACTGTAGCCGGTTAGCTTTTAGCCTTGCCCCCACTCACTAGAAGACCAACACGCCAGGCCCACCACAAGCAGAACCTAGATAAACTGTGCGAACTACTACTAGTTAACCATCATATAATTATATAACCTGTCATATTTCTAGTATAGAAATTCATCCTGATGTTGTGAAACAGTATTTAAAGACATCCCCAGTTATTGCAGTTACGCAATCGTGGCTTTTCTTTTTTTGTGCTTGGCGCGCAAGGGTAAACGACCTAACGCCCCCACCCTCGTAATTGGCGCCTGTGACCATGTCCTCATGGCTAATGCTGTAAATACACCGAGTGGCCGTTTTATCAGGGTACACTTTGTAGGTTTACAGTTACTGAATGTAGCTTACTGTTGACAGCTGCTGCACAAATTAATCAGCACCTCGTTACCCTCTTCAGCAGTACACAGGGACCACCATGGGACCAGCCCTGACCAGATGTTAATGAGCTTCATGGTGGACCATTCCCAGTTCAGCACTACTACACTGCTACTTTGTGCGGTGTCAGACAGACAGATAGACAGACAGACATGGCCATACAATAAACTGACATATTTACTCACTAAATATCAGATGATTAGAAAATGAAACCCTCTGTTTTGCTGTGTCTGCCGTTTTTGAGCAACAGGGAGAGACAAGGTTCGAGATGCTCAGCACGAGGCTTCCACCTGTAATAAATGAAAACTCGGGAACGAAAGGGGCGGGGTAATGGCGTCCCGTCACAGCTGGTCTGCTATATAAGGAAAAACAAGAAAGGGGGGGCTGCTCTGCCTCTTTGCTCACAGAGAGTTCAGATTTCAGAATAAAATTCCTGAGACCAGATAAAATGTAAAACATAAAAAATAATAAAAAGAAACAATTTGAAAAACTGTCAAGTATGATAAAGAACTCATTATAAATATCCCTGTCAATCTAAATCTAAATATCTACATGCTGTTTATGTAACATATCAAATAAAGAGAAATTAGAGTAGCCTAGGATCTATTAAAAGTGAGTCACATTATATAAACATATGTGATATGTTTCCTATAAATACTACATATTCATTTATAGTTCAGTTAAATTATACAAATATATACATTTTTAGGCAGGTAAAGGTATATCAGACTATCAAAACACTCTGGCATCGGTACACCCCTATGCTCCACTGTACCATAAAAAGCCTAATGCTTTATCAGGAATGTTCTCACAGAACATTGACCGGTCCACGCCCAGTCATAGCAGCATGCTTAGGTCAGTTCTGGCAGCCAAGTGGCCAAAAGAACACAGCGCCTTCTTAAGCATGTGCTTCTCATTTACTCCCACAGTGGGCCATGTGGCTGGACAGCTGCCCGCAGCTGCCCGCACCTGCCCCACTTTGCATGACCACCACCCACCCCACCCCCGCACAAACGCACGCACAACAGCACGAGCCAGAGGGCCTGGGTTTCCGGGCTTTGGGGTGCCTGATGGCTGTGACCTCAGGGGATCTGTCACACTTGGCACAGTCATGGTCCCAGAATGGACTAAAGCCTCCACAGGGCTATTTAAAACACACACACACACACACACATGCATAAACAAAGTGGGATGTGGCTTGGGGTGTGTGTGTGTGTGTGTGTGTGCACCAGCAGGGCACATATGTTTTTATTTTTGCTGCCTCATGTCTGGCACCTGTTACCCGTTCCACACTGGGAAATGAGTATGTGTTTGTGTGTCTGTGTGTGTGTGTGTGTGTGTGTGTGTGTGTGTGTGTGTAGGGCCTATAAAAGCAGCAGGCTGATAGAGGTGTATAGTTTCTGCTCTGTGTCTTTTAGATGTTTGTTGAGGAGGTACAGTGGGGTTATAGACTGGTTTAGCTCATCCGGTTGCAGCAGCAGGAGGAGAGATGCCGAAAAGGGGGAAAAGATGGTAAGGTTAATTGAGGCTTACTGAAAGTTGCTTCAGTTGCTTTGCTTGCTTTTTTTAGGCCCGTCCGTAGAGATGCCACTGACCCGACGCGGGGTATCGGGTCAATATCAGCAGAATATGCTGGACTTGTGACAGATCTGTCCTAAACGCACTATGGTGAGCTGAGCTGAGACGTTTCAGCATGACGACCTACTTTTAGAGGCTGCTTACACTTCGCATTAGCGCTCGTTTTCGCTGATCGGATCGCTCAAATCTGTTTGGGTTTCCCTCGGCCACATGAAAAGTCAGGTGTGAACTAAACAAGCCCGGGCTAAGCAGGACGCACTGAGATCGGGTCGAGATCGGACCTCACGTTCGCATTTAGAGGTGGTCAGAGGTGCATTTGGACCCAGTTTAACCCAAGTGTAAACGGTGATATTTAGCTGCCGGGATTACAGATTATTTCCCACCAGTCTTGACTTTTATGTCGTGCCCATAAAAAGTCCTCTGGACAGTAGCGTTGCTGACCACTGCAGAGCTCCCTGCAACTGCAAGATGAAGCCCTTTTTCCTCTGCCGATGCAGATGATTCTGAGGTGGAAGCAGGTGTGGACCACCTGGTAGCATCTGGTCACTCTGGGGGTATACTGTTTATTGTTAGTGAAAAGTGGACACGGAATCCAGCCAAAATTGCGACGTGTGGGCAAGTATTCCATCATATCCTGTGCAAACTGGCGCTTAGATTCAGGTGTGTGGCAAATCTCAGTCCAATCCAGAAGACCAACCAAAGGACTCCTCGGAGGTGCGATGCTACTGGCAGCTTTAGGCAAGTCACTGCGTTGCATAGTGTACCCTGTAGCCTACATCAGTGCTCATAGGTGGGATAATAAGATCGTCCAGCTATAAGATGTAGTGTAGCTACACTACTCAACCTCCCCATGTAAAGATTTTCGAAATACATAAAGAAATAAGGCCAGTTGTGAGGCCCACTGAAAGCAGTCCCTAATTCCGAGGTTACGTGGAAGTGGTTTTATGGTGAGTGACGTTTGTTTCCAAACTCCAGTAGGTAATATTTTTTTCCCCCCCATGACTGACTGTGGCCCGTGCTGCGTAGAGAAACTGGCCTCCTTTGTTAGCTGTAATTAGCATTCTTTAGAAGAAGCTGTTTATGGTGGTGTAACGTTTTATTATGCAGCAGTTGAAATTACCAATGCAAATGAGGGCAAAGAATGAATGGCCTAATTATGGCTCATAAATAGAAGGTTTGATATGTAGCCCTTCGCGTCGGAAGGCACCGAGAACGAGGTGCTTTCAGCCTTTGCTGAGATATGAGCCGCGTGATCCTCGTGAGCGAATAATCACGATCTGCTTTGTTCTGCGGTGTGGCGGAGATGAAGTTGGCAAAGGCTGATGCAGACTGGCAGAAGGAGGCTAGAAGCATCTTCCTCAGGAGTTATTTGTGAACCAGCATGATGGAGACCGAGAAGGCTTGTAGTACTCTGCTCTTCCAGTACGTCTCTCGTGCTGGTGGTTGCTTCAAGCTATTAGGCCTTCTGCAGAACTGTTGGGAAAGCATCACAAGAGTTTCCTCCTGAAGCTGCTTGAGAAGAACACCAAGAGTGGGCAAAGCTGCATCGAGGCAAACGAGGGCTACTTATGAAGAACCTGAAAACTTAAGAAAGGTTGGATTTTGAATGGTTTAAATGGTGGTGCAGATCCAGACATATGAGACCCTATAAAGCAGTGCTGTGTTGCAGGCTAGCCTTGAGCATGAGCTTCCAAGAGACCATTTGGGCCGGATCGGCCAGTTTCACGCTCCAAAATGCTTCATAAAGCTTTTCGAGAAAACCATCTAGAAAAGTGTGAGCCAACCCATGTCTTTGCTCCCATCAACCCCACATCTCTCTCTGTCTGCAGCATCAGGGAGCCCGAGAGCGCGGAGATGAACAAGCTGCGTCAGAGTCTGCGCAGGAAGAAGCCCACCTACGTGCCCGAGGCCAGCCGGCCGCACCAGTGGCAGGCCGACGAGGAGGCGGTGCGCAAGGGCAAATGCAACTTTGCCGTCCGGGTAGGAGGCTGAACCTACAACCCACCCTCACACACACACTGAACCCCAGGCTGAGTTTACTTTTTGCCTAAATGAGACAAAGATCTGAACGTTTCAGAGCAGTGTGGCCACAACTATTTGATCTAATTAATTAAAATGGAATTAGAGTCGAGCCATTTTAATCACGTTTACATTCCTCATGTGTCTTCAAGTTCTGAAGTATGGTCAGAAATCAGAAAACAATCTGGATTTGGGCAGTAAACCAGATTTGGGCCACTTTCACCCACGTGCAGTGTGAACACAGCCTGATGGTCCCAAATGGGTATACACTGGCATGGCACCAAATACCTGTGTGCGAGTAAACCTGCCCACGCTTTGCAGACAGGGTTCAGGTCAGGACAGGAAGCACCCTGCGCTCTGGTCTTTCCCGGTAAAAAGTCTTTTGCGGCTCTTCGGATGATGTGGTAGTGGTGTGTGTGTGTGCGCGTTAATGGACAGACTACAGCTGGGGAGGAACAGGGGCGTGAGAGTACATCTTTAATGGACGTGTGCACCAGGCCAAATGGGGTAGCACCCTGAAATAGGCCAGATGCAGGCTGGCTTGTAAAAGCTTTGAAAGTCAATAACACGCTCGCAGTGGCTGGATGCGGGCCAGCTTTCTCACACACACAAATGCACACCCACACATACACACACACATATATAACACAGTAAGGCAAAGTACACCTGGTTCGACACTTAGAAGCTGACATCACCAGCAATAACCGACGTGTGGCGTGACTGGATTCCAACGATTCGTCAGCCGGCGCTCATTAAAACAAAGCCTGGACGAAGACCAAAACTGCCACCCTCAGCTGAGAGGAAATTGGTTGGGATGGTCAGGAACAATCCAAGAACCACCAGGGCTGCCACAGGCCTGCCATGAGCTGGAAGCAGCCGGAATACCAGTGTTACCGTCTACAGTCAAGGGAGAACTTGAAGTGATCCCCAGACCAGATCACTTGATCAAACACACCGAACCCACGAAGCCAGCGCTCCCATCCCGGGTGAAAGCAGCTTGCATCACCAAAGCTAAAGTCAGTTAATGTTGACCGTCTAAATAATATGAGCTGTTCAGGACCCGTTAAACAGTGAGCTCAACCTTCAGGTTGGGGCCGCGCCCATTTCTAGATATACAGATACTGTATATTGATCCCTATACAGATACTGCATCTGCATTACAGTGCTAATGTACGGACACAGTGTGGATATTTGAAACAGTGTGTGGGGGGTGGGGGGAATCCAGACTCCAGGCTTCTGAATCATTCAGCGATGTGAAAGTCTCATTGCAGGAGAGTTCATGTAATTAAATTCTGCCTCATTTTCTTTAGCAGCCTGAGGCTTCCGGAGTCTCTGAGAGAGGAAGTCGTAATCCTCTAATGGTGCCCCTCTCTCTTCACTGCTGACATAATCAAATATCCAGACCAGCCCCAAATGAATTGTGCCACAGCAGAGGCGTGGCCTGTCTGATGATCATGTAATGTAATGGCGATGGTCGGTAACTGCCATTATAATGCAAAGCCAGAATTATCGGCAGCCTAAAATACCGTGATAAGTTATTTAGCTGCTAATGAATACTTCTGTTAAGCTTAATAGAAACCATTCACAGAGGTAAACCTGTACAGTAAGCATATTTTATAGCCTTTATTAAGGCTGCCAGGAATTCAAATAGAGGGTCCTGTAGGAAGGAATGGGGTGCATAAGTCAAATGTCACACTAATATATTTACATTTATACCCCATTAGCAACGTCCTAGCACCCATTCCCCCATTGAACAACACTGTATCCATCAAATGAAATGTCATAGCAACTGCCACTGCAATCACTTGGATACCATGGTGACTGCTCTGGCAATCACCTGGGTCACCTTTGCAGCCTCCTGAAATACCATAGCAACCTCAACCCCCCCCCCCATTTTCACCCTAGTGACCACATAGCAAAATCCTAGCACCTGCCTGGAAGAACCACTTCTGCGTTTTCTTCAGGACATTATAATGTTATGTAAGCAGTGATGCTCTGGGGTTATTAATATCACTGGTATCACCAAAACTGTAACTTTGCAGGAGAAGGAAAAAAAAACTAGGAAAAACTTGGAAGACTGACCAGCAGACTGATATAAGCACTAGCACCATGAGCATTGCCCATAAATTATTTTTCAACAGAGTCTCTCATCTCTCATTCACTCTTTTATGTTGCAGTATCTGGGCTTGGTGGAGGTGGAAGAGTCCAGAGGGATGCATGTATGTGAGGAGGCAGTGAAGAAACTGAAAGTGGTGAGTACCTTAACCGGGTCACTGATATAAACTAGTAACTACAGAAGATCCACAGTGTTTAAGAGAGCATAACTGGCCTCACACTTTCTGGATGGGCAGGGTAGCTCTGCCTTACCCCATCACTCTAGTTCTGCAGTTCTAGCCAACACGGGTGTCTTTCAGCAGATTTAACAGGACTTGCGATTAGTATCCTCCGTTGTGTTCCTGGATAGTGTTTGGGAACTGCACTCAGCTAAACCATTAGAACAATAGTTTAAAAGAAAATACTCTGCAATATATTAAAAATATATACCATTTCATATATAGTATTAATTGTGTATTATATTAGTATTTTTTGATGTTTTATTATATGCATGAATTCATGTATTACTGTATATGTAGCAGTGTTTACAGTGTCTCCTTCAGCAATAGGACATATTACATTCACTGACGTATTTAGGATTTTTGGATGACCTGACATGGAATTTCTTCAGCAGAAACCAATTTATGTTGGTGGTAAATCTGTCATGATAAGCTTCTACCAGTTCTACCAGTAAAGTTCCAACCAATGGGAGAGCTTGTTTAGCTGTATCTACCTAGATACCACAGGAAACAACATCCTGATTGGACAAGGGCTTTTTTTATTATTGTTAACCACTGATGGTGTTCTAGAGGGCCTTGAAAGACCTGAAAGACCTGGTTCCCCCACAGGGAAACCACAATATGAGGTCCGCTGGGTAAGGATTGAGGATGATTGGTCTATATGTGTGTGTGTGTGTGTGTGTGTGTGTGTGTGTGTGTGTGTAATGCTTAGACCAGTCATCCTCAATCTTCACGCCGGTTGCTTTTCCTTCACTAGTACTGTCCAGAGCTCTGCTGGACGACCCTGAGTGTGTGGTCTCCTTCGTAGTCTTCTTCTATCCCCCAACCCTCTCGTCTTCCGTCTGCCGACAGAGCTCCCCAGCTGTTTCCAGACGTTCCTCCCACCCCCTCTCTGCTTCCCCTGTTCCTTCCTTTCTCTCGCTCTCTGAGCCCCTCAACTTTGCTCTGGTTCTCTGTAGGCTTCGCTATTTTCCGCCTCGTAATTGGTTTTCAGCGCGGTGCTGTCTTAGCAGATTTGGAGCATAGCTTCCAGGCCCTGTTTTTTTTTTTTTTAAAAGCTGATGGAATTCCTTCAGGTCCTTCTGCTTCATCTTTGTCCTCCAGGATTTACTCTCTACTCCTGCGTATTTACATTTCCACTCGCTCATACACAGCATAGTCTCTTGTTCTTCTTACTGCCCCACTCTGGCCTCAGTGGATCTTTTATCCCCCTCCCAAATGTTCCCATCTCTTCATCATGGCTCAGCACCTGTGCGCCTGCCTTCGCCAATAAGTTACAGAGAGAATGGAACAGTCTGTGCTCTTGAGAGTCAGTAGGCCAAAAACAGCAGCACACCAAAATAACCCCCGCTGGGCGATCAAAGGACCACAACAGACCAGAATAGTCCAAAACGTCTCGTGCCGTGGTTGACTAAAAAAGACTTTATGGAAACTTCTGCAGACCAATTCTAACTATCTGTCCATCCATCAGTGCATTCATACATCCATCTATCTGTTCATCTGTCTTTTTGCTGATCTGTCTACAGTGGTGCTTCTGCGTTTGTAGACCCTTTTCAATGTTCTATATTTTAGACATGGTGATTTATTTATGGAGGAAAACCTTTGCATTAATCTGCAGTATTTGGGGGGACCCTAATAACTTGTAACCCATTCTTCTTCCTTAATTGTTCTTTGGTAGACTGACTTGTGTGCTTAGGGTCATTGTCTTGCTGCATGACCCACATTCTCTTGAGTTCTCTTCAGCTCACGGACAGACGTCCTGACATTTTCTTTTAGAATTTTGCTGGTATAACTCAAAATTCATTGTTCCATCAATGATGGCAAGCCATCCTGGCCCACATGCAGCAAACCAGACCCAAACCATGATGCTACCACTACAAAAATATCGATTTTGGTCTCATCCGTCCACAACACATCGTCCCTGGCCTTCTGTCCATGTGATCTTTAGCAAACTGCAGATGGGCAGCAACTTTCTCCTTGCAACCATGCCATGCACACCACTGTTCATAGTATTCTTCTGATGGTTGACTATCATTAGTCAATATGGGAACGGCCTTTAGTTGCTTAGAAATGACCTTGAGTTCCTTACATGCCTTGATCTTGGCATGATCTTTGTTGGACGACCACTCCTGAGGAGGGTAATAATTGTCTTGAATTTCCTCCATTTGCACACCGTCTGAGTATGGATTGAGTGTGGGTTCTGTAAGCTTTTCCAGCCTGATGGACATCAACAATTCTTCTTCTGAGGTCCTCAGGAATCTCCTTTGGTCTTCTTTTTGGGAAGTTCAGACTTCGATAGATCCCTGTTCCCGTCCATCTATATTAAGCCTAATTAATCCATTGAAACTTACTCTCCTGTCTGCCGTTCTTGATTTTGCCTGATCTGTAGCTCATGGCTGGCAGAGCTGGTTGGCAAGTGCATCCACACTGCAACCAGATTAGGCTAAATCAAGGAGAGCAGATAGGAAAGGAAGTTTCTTTCAGCTCTTTGGACGCAGCCCAGGGCTTTTACTGCAGACTGCAGTCTGTGGCAGACTAACTGAGTGGAACTTGTGGGGGAAACAATTAAACGTGCTGTTCCTAAATGCTAGGAAGCAAATGTATCATTCCGGCCCTAACAGATCCAGCCATTCAAAGGGAGTGATTGAGGTTTCATTTGTTCCGACATCCCTGAGGATTTGAGTCCAAACTCTCCAGTTTAGCCCAAACTGCTTTTTGAATGAGGCCCCAGGTTTAAAGGTGCAGAGGTCTAATACTGTGATTCTGGATTTCATTGCAGAGTGGAAAGAAGACAGTCAAAGCTGTGCTGTGGGTCTCTGCTGATGGCCTGAGAGTGGTGGACGACAAAACCAAGGTAAGTTCAGCCTCAAGCCCACACCTACTGAAAGCCACTGACTAATGCAAGGCTGGGAAATCTTGAAGACAGAACGTGTGGGGAGGCTGGGAAAAGCAGTCACTTGAATGGATCTTAATGAACGTCCCGGGCCAGCAGTTAGCCATTGCTTACAGGAAAGCCTCTGAATGAGAGAGAAACTGAAGAAGAAGCCCAGCAGGAGGATCTGGCTGGTCCCCAATAGCCTGGTCACATGAATGACTCCACTTCATGTCCAGTCACTGAGGCCACCAGTGAGGCCACACATTGATGAAATGGCTTTTGGGGTCAAGAGCTTTTATAGACTGTGTTTGTCGCTGATGGTCAGTGAGGGATTTTTCTGATGAGTTTGGGGACAGGGGGAGTTGTGAAGGACATAACACACACACACACATTGTTTTGTCCCCTAGTTTTCAAGTGAAATCTGCAGTTTTGAGGGTTTGTATTTACAGGGACAAGCACCCTCACTCTTTCCTGTTTTAATGGGCATGTTTTCACTCCAGGCCGTGACTATTGATTACATTAGTAATTAGCCTCATGAGACTAATTATTAGTCCTATTACGGGTCTTATGAAGTTCTTGGGGGGGGGAAACTGGAGAGCACACATGTTTTTTTTTTTCTAGGTTATAAGGTGCCCCTATGGGGCACGTTAGAAGTTGCAGGAAATTCAGCACTTGTGCGGGTGTGGGTGTTTCCGGTGTAAGTACGCTGAGGCGTTTCCTGGGCTGGCGATGTTTCTACATGGCGGCTTGGAGCACTCCCAACTAGTCAACAGAGCTTTAAGGCCTCTCTGGCCTCTCAAGATCCCCCCCACCCATTCATAAGGACTCTGGGACAACTTTATGCCCCACCCCCCCTAACCAGATTACTGGTTAACTGTGTGACTGTGTGTGTGTTGTGGTTGTATTTGTATTTTTTGCTGATTATTTTGTTTGTTGCTGATTTGGAGTGCCCTTGGGTTTTAGAGAGGTGCTTGATGAGGTACTGAATTTATTTTGGATTAAATTATTATTATTAATATTATGTTGTTTGAAAATGAAGAAAAACTGCTGTGTCATTCCTGTCAGCTGGTGGATCCAAAGCAAAGCCACTAATGAATTGAAACGCTAGATTTAATTCACTCATTCCAGTAAGTGATGAATAAACTGAAAGCCAATTACTATGTGCAGAATTTTAAGGAGACAGTGTTGCGTAGTTTTGCGCTATTGACTATTGAAGGTAAGCCACACTTTAGCACTTGTGTTTTAAAGGATCTAAGGTATGAAGAGTCTAAGGTCATCTAAGGTATGAAGAATGCAGTTTACCAGATCTCTCTATGGCCTCGTTTACACCTGCTATTAATACTTGTCTCAGGTGATCCGATCACAAGTGACTGCTAAAACGCAAAGCCGTTCACACCTGGCATTTTAATTGCGTCTCCAGGGCCCGGATGTGATCGGATTTCTCACATCATTTCAGCAGGTGGAGGAATGCCGTCGTTTTCCCCCTGCTTTACTTCTGACACTGTAATGGCCGGTAAAGGCTGTTGGAGATGTTTTGATGAATGCCATGGTTGATGCGGGCATTGTGTCCCATTCTGGCCACTGGATGTGTGTTAATGCCAGGTGTGAACTGGGATGTCATTTAAGTAAGTCCTGTATTACAAAGTTAAGAGAAATAGTTACGTACGTGTTGGCTACCCCAACACTACACAGATTCACGAAAAGAATAACCCACACATACACACACTCACAAAGGGTTTTAGCCTGAAAACGTAAAGCCACAGGGGTCTCACTGCAGTACAGCCATCTTCTGTTTCTTTTCCAGCTCGTGAAAAGGAAGGCACAAAGCATTTCTTTTTTGTTTCCTGTAAACCTCCCCCCCAAACACACACACACACACACACACACACACACACAACCAGGCATCTGTCCCCTCCCTCTCTGTCTCTGTGTCCTTCTGGTAATCCCTCAGCCTCCCTATGAGTCAGCACAGGGACCTAATCCCCCTCGCCAGTGTCCATATGGCTCCAGTGCAGTGAAGCTAGGCTAACACGTTTAGGGTCCTGGCCTGACATTTTAAAAGCCCAGCTCTGGCCCCTCTGTTCTGAGAAGCATGACGTGAGTCAGCTTCCCCCCCCCCCCCCCACCACCCCCCTCAACAGTTTCCTCCTTTTTTCTCTGGCAGAACGCAGCCGTCCGTGACCAGCCTTTCAGGGCTCGGCCTGCTGACCGTTATAAGACTCTGAGTGAACGGGCCCCCTCACCTTCCCCATTCGGTGCTTATCTGCGTATTTTCATGAAAAAAGGCTCCATCATTGTGTGTGAGGCCCTTCACCTACCACTTATGCTCTCTAGCTCATGTATTATGCAGCTACCGTGGCTCCTTACACGCAAACGTGATCCATTATTGCCTTGAGAGGGTCCGGTTACAAAGTGGCTGCTAAGTGTTTTGGGGAAATCACATTTCTACATGCAGCTTGATGAAATGACCCCCCCCCCACACACACACACAAATGCTTTAGGAAGGGGCTTTTCAGATGTTTTTGTTATTTGAGTGTTCAAATATATTTCAATTAAATACATTTAATCGAAGTACAAAAAGAATCGTTCGCTTCACATCAAAGCGCTCCTAAAGCAGAGGGGGTCAGGTTCTTAGATCAAGGACCCAACAGTGGCAGCTTAGTAGATGTGGGTATTGAACCCACAACCCTGTGATCAATAATCCAGCACTCTTACATTTATTAGTGCCCATATCTAGCATGGGCATAATAAAAAAAGCAAAGTGACGGCGTCATCCTTTGCTCCTCTGAGTGGCCTGTAAGCAAACGGCATGGGGATCAAGCACATGCTCAGACTTCCATAGGATGTCTGCCCTTACCTATTTTTCCAAAGATTGTCATTAAAACGGATGTAACTGTTCTAAAAGAGCAACCGGCCTAAAATCATCAAGTTTCCATTCTTGTTTTGTTGTAGGACCTTATTGTTGACCAGACCATTGAGAAGGTGTCCTTCTGCGCCCCTGACCGCAACTACGACAAGGCCTTCTCCTACATCTGCCGGGACGGCACCACTCGCCGCTGGATCTGCCACTGTTTCATGGCTCTCAAGGACTCGGTAAGAACGACGAGCCTCCATTCCCAGGAAAGTTGGGTTAAGATAAGCGCTATACTGCGGTTATCTCGGTCGGAGCAGCTTCCTGGGGCAAGCTATATGCATTCGAAAGACAGGGACAGGCGTTTTATGACCTTAGAGCGTGGCTTGTTTGTCAGTAAGCCCTCAGTCACAGACCTAGCAATAGTCACTGTGGGTTCCTTGCCACTGTGTCACTAACGTGGCTTTCTCCACGAGCAGGGTGAGCGCCTGAGTCATGCGGTGGGATGCGCGTTCGCTGCATGCTTAGAGCGGAAGCAGCGGCGAGAGAAGGAGTGTGGGGTCACAGCCTCCTTTGACGCCAGCCGCACGTCGTTCGTCCGCGAGGGCTCCTTCCGTGTCTCTTCGGCCGTGCAGCAGGGCGACAGGGAGGATTTAATGAAGCAGCTCCAGGACAAAAAGAAAGGTCAGCACCTCCGGAGCAGTTAACTCACAGCTCTAATCCTAACCTGGATTCACCAAACGTTCTCTGTTTAAAGAACTGTACCTTCCAGGGTTTTGGACTTGACGTCTGATGTCTTCTCCCCACAGCAGAACCGTGCGGCATCCCTGCCGTGCCGCCGGGCAATGCCTCACCACCAGAGGGCGCGGCCACACAGGTGGACCGCGGAGAGGCGGGAGGCCCTCACGTCATCCCGCGCCGCCACGCTCCCCTCGAGCAGCTGGTGCGGCAGGGTTCCTTCCGTGGGTTCCCCGCCCTCAGCCAAAAGAACTCACCATTCAAGAGGCAGCTCTCGCTGCGCCTCAATGACCTGCCCTCCACCCTGCAGCGCAAAACTGACTTCCAGACCAAGAATCCAGGTAAGATACATGTGTACATATATATATATATATATATATATATATATATATATATATATATATATATATATATATTGCCACCAGGGGGTTGCGAGTTCGAATCCTGAGCCATGTTGCTCTGCCATCAGCTGCCGGAGTCCAGGAGAGCACAATTGACCGTGCCCTCACCGTGTGGCTAGATGGCTCTCTCTTCCCTCATTACTTCAAAAGTGATGTTGGCCAGCACTTGCTAGGGCTGGGAGGAGATATGAACGAGTGGGTTAAGTGGCACTAATCGACAGATAAAAACCGCATGTACAAACCCTCTCAGAGTCCTTGCCCACCTGAAAGCATGTTGGCTGGGTTACTGCATTTATATGTGGATACTCCATTATCAGCATTATCCAGCCATTAAAAAAAGGGGGTCAGAATATCTTCCTAAAGACCAGAAAGTCTGAGAAGGCTTTGAATGCATGAGACCAATACTAATCGTCTAGCCTGTTTGTTAGCTTTAGCGGCATTTTGCAGCTCATTCAGTGGGAAACCAAGAACCGCTACTGAGCATATTAGCATAATCTTCAAAGTCACATAAATGCGATTATAACTCCCAGACTGAATGAATCTTCTCCAACAAGTACCCAGAAAAACAAGTGTTGCATGCAAACTCTCCTACTACAACACCGACTTGCAGCTGTGTTGGGGTGACCCTTTTGGCGGCCCACTGAACCATGAATCACTGTGTTTTCCTGCTGTTCTAAGCACTGCACTGAGAACCACCCCCTCCCGATCCTCTCCAGGGGAAGGCTTCACAGCCCAGCTCTGCAGCTTTCTCTGTTCACTGCCTTAATCCCTCAGGCCAGATTGGACACTGATAGGAGAATTATGGATGATGTGCTGTCTTTAGCACAGATCAAGGCTCTCGCAACGATAAGAAGAATAAGAATCCAGCGCTGATTAAATTAAAATGGGACCTTGTTTGTGTAAGCATCATGTTCATTATGGTGGCAAGCTAAAACCGCATATGTCGTGGGCTCCCCCTACAGTCCGGAAGTGCAATGTACAATGCAAACCATTAATAGACACAGTTTACACATCATTCCAGGACAAGCTGAGAATGTGAAGTGAAAGAAGCATGTGGACTGAGGCGGTAGAGTAAAATTGCAGGATTACGCAGCGTTATATAGTTCCTGTCCTGCCGCTTCACCAGAGTTACATAGTGCAGTTAGCAGCGTACCAAGCCCAGAGCAGCAACAACAGAGACAGCAGAGCAGCTCAATGACCTTATTTGAAGCCGTTATTTTAAGGTAAAATTGCTACATAATGTTGCTTTAAGGATGTTTCAATCGTTGGTCACGCTGGACGTTGGTCACGCTGGTCTATACTGACAGTGAATGCACTCAACTGAATCACTCGACCATGCGATCCAGGCCAATTCCACAAGCTTCATTGGACACAAGATTGTCTTATTAAGCTTCTGTTTTATCTGAATGGCTCATCTGCATGATTCCGGCTTTGTGTAACTGACCCTGTCCATTGATCTTTCCCCCCCAGTCCCTGAGATGGACCTGTCTGTGGCAGGGGAGGCGGACAGCATCAATGCACTGTGCTGTCAAATTAACAGCTCATTCACTAAACCCTCGGAGGACCTCTGTGCCAAAGCCACCAGCAACGGCTTGCCAGCATGCACTGTTCCTCCTGCCATCCCCCCTCCACCAGCCCCTTTGCAAGGTAAGACTGGTGAAACACGAAGTCCTATCATGAAATCATGACTGATGCTTGCTATCCCACATATCTCACACATGTCTCTGGAGGTCACCTTCATTTGCCGCTTTCTCACTGATGCATCCACACCATCCTACCGTAGTGCACTTTTTGCTCACACTTGTCCAGTAGATCGAGGGATTTGACTCCTCTATGCTCTTTAAGCTTATTTTGCACCTCTTCCGTTGTCCCTTGCAGCTACCACCTCCTGGGTCCAGACAGAGCCCGCTGTCCAGTCCCCGCCTCCCGTTGCGCAAAGTGGACACAAGCGGACGCCATCAGAGGCTGAACGTTGGCTGGAGGAGGTGGCGAAGGCTGTGAAGGCCCAGCAGCAGTCCCCCCCGACCCTGCCGCCTCCGCCCACCCAGCAGCCTCCACCAGTGCCGGCCATGCCCGTGGCTCCTCCAGGGTCTCTCCCAACCTCCATGCAGCCTTTCCCCATGGCCTTTGACACCACTCCGGCACCTGTGGGCATGTATGGCCAGCCACCACTACAGCCAGCCTACGTGCCCATGCAGGCTTACATGCCCGCCATGGCCAACAGCATGACCTACCCCAACGCCAGCGTCCCAGTGGTGGGTATCACACCTTCACAAATGGTGGCGAATGTCTTCTGCAGCGCCACTGGCTCGACCGGCGGAGGGCCCATGGGGCCTAAGACTGGAACGCTAGGGGGAGGAACCTCTGCTTTCCCCAACTTGCCCGGGGGTTTCCCCAGCACCACTTTCACCAACCCTCCGGCCGTCAACGGGCTCCCTCACAACACACTCCCCTCCACCACCACCACTATTGCACCAACCGCCAACGTTACACATAACGGCACCAGTGTTATTGGGAGTGGCGGCACAAACAGCTGGCCAATGGAGGGCATGCAGCCGGCCAGTGTGCCAGCTGATGCCCAGGAAGCAGAGCGTTTCGAGGCCAAGTGGGCAGCTCTGGAGTCCAAATCGCAACCCAAGGCATCCAACCCTTTCTCCAATGACTTACAAAAGACTTTTGAGATTGAGCTATAATCAAGCCTTTATGGGCCAGGCTTCACAAACTCTTGACATGAGACAAACTACTCCATGTTCTGTTGCTTTTGCTTCTCCACTTTTCTTCCTCCTGCTTTCTTTCTCATAGGGAAACTCTACTGCACCTGCTCTTTGAAGTCATTACTTTTACGTAGGGGATCGTCCGGTTTTGTGTTTTGTGTCGTTCGGACCACTTTTTCTTCAGACTCAGACTCAGATCCGGGAAACAGGAATGTCTCAAAGCCCCAAGACACACAGCCACATCGTTTCAGGCACTTCTGAGATCGAGGTTGTCTTCATCAGCATTGGCCCTGGTTTGCCAAGTGAATCACTCAACCTTCGGTCAAAGCCTGCGAGAGGAACTAATGGTTATTGACTGATTGGACGGCCAAAATATCTCTTTTTTTTATGTTTTATGTAACTCTAACAGATATTTTCAATCTAAAATGGTTCAAAGCTGGTTTCCATGCATTTTCCATCGATCTGCTTGACTCAAGATTGCCTAGAATTTGGCAGCGGGGGAGAAGATATGACTCACCAGATGAGAGGCTGCATGATCAGAGCTGATGGAGCTGCAAGTAAATGCTGTGTGAGAGTGTAAATAGCATGTTTTTTTTTCTCCCCTTATTTATCGCCCTGTTTGTGGCTGTTAGTTATTATTCAACCCCGTGAGTCATCGCGGAAGCATCATGTCACCAGCTTGCCAGCAACCCCGTGGACACCAAACTGATCAGTAGTCGGCACCATGCGGCTCTGATTACGCTGACGAGTCCGTTAGTACAAACTGCAGCCAGAGAACTTGTGTAGAGTTGAGGGGGGGACTTGACGTCGGAGCTCCGGTTTCGAAGCTGCAGAAGAAGCTAAAGCAGATAAAAACACTGCCTGTCAAAAGTATGAGGACGCCAGCTTTTTGAAACTTTTTTTAAATAATCGAAGATGTCTTTTTTGGGGGGGTTGGGTTATAATAATGTTACCTAGTAAAAACTTGCTTTTTCTACAAAGGATGACACTTGCTAAATTATGCAAAAATATACCCAAAGTATTAGTAAATAGAGTTATGAAATATCTCCAATTTGGGAGAACTCAAAAAACACTCCTCTTCCCTCACCTTCCCACCACTCCAGCTCCTCCTCCTCCTTCTCCAGCTCATACTTGGCCTTTGCTGGGGTCTGGCTTCAAGCTTCATCAGCTGAAGTCGGCCCAGAAACCCCAGCCCTCCTCGAGTTCCCCTCCCTTCCCTAAAGGGACTTTGCCAAGTAGCTGTAAATGCTAACAAACTACTTTCATGTGTTGTTCATTACTTAATTGCAAGGAAACCAATGGAAATTAAACTCAGAACACACAGTGTCATTGATGTGAAGCACCAAAATCTACTAGTACTACTAGAGCCCCCTTTTGGGTCATCTTAAGCCTGCTAAACATGCAAATGAGTTACCAGCCAGGTCCTCAGATTTTTCCCAGGCAGTGTAGTTGCGGAGGGGTGGCTGTTCGGGCTGTTTAGAGTGTGTCCTGATTTACATGAAGGTCTTTGACAGACTAGGCTCATCGTCATTTAAAGTGGCCGTGTGAGGCCTTCTTCCAGAGCGTTGATGATAATGCGACTCAGTAAGGAAAGCCAGTAATGTTTAATCACATGCAAAACCGGATAGGTTAGAGCTAGTAGACGTAACATAGAGGTTCACTGAGGTCCATTAGTTGTTGGGGTTTTTTTTTGGCTATGAATGGATTTGTAGAGTTACTATGAAGTTGAAAGTGGTGGACAGAGAGAGCTGAAGGTGAAGTGTAAGAAGCTGTATGGGGAGCTGTACGAGATAAGGGTTGTACTGAGAAGTCAGCGATGCTGGGGAGTGCGTTTGGGACTGTCAGAACGTGGAATTGAGCTATTACAGAAAACCCTGAAAGTGATGAACTTGACTCGGACCGGACATCCTTCAAAAGGGAGTCATTTGATATGTGCGCATGCTCAAAATATCTCTTTAATTACCACATATTAATACGAAGAGCAAGAAAATGGGTTATGCTGATTTTTTTTTTTTGCACTCCTTACTCAACTTGTAAAATACAGCAACAAATAACTGTCATTTATCAAAGATATGCAGATATGTACATGCTCAGAGGAGAGAGGACGTCTCCTTTGTGATAAAACTTACTTAGCCATTTATCCATCCCAATCTACAAGTCAGGATCCCAAGCATGACAACGGCAGAGATGCCTCTTCCGGGGGGGGGCATTCCAGTTTCATCACCCGTTTTTTTTTTTTCCTTCTTTGCAACGTGGTGCGTTTTCATACCAACGCAGTCCTCACTCTGCAATAAGGCTCCATGCTCCGTTACTTTTGTTCGTTGAAATCAGCTCGTCCTGTTCTCAGTGTCAGGTAAGGACATGCTGAGCGATTGGACATGACCTGACCACATGGTCTGGAGTTTCTCAGCGAAAAGGATACAAGCTAGATGGTCAAAGCCAGACTGCACACTGTGCGTTAACAGGACACTCCAATGAATTTAGGAAGAAAATACAGGGCACTTCCAACATAGCTACAACCTTGGCTCACTTAGACCACACCGCTGGCGTGTTGCAACTTTACAAAGCTGCCATCGACTTTTCTGACCACCGACTGCGACAATACAGGGTACACCGATGCCTGTGTAGGCGGCACTGTGGGTTTACTTTTTTTTTTTTGGGTTTATCCCAAAAAGAACGTGTTTTTAATCCGGCCTGGCCGCAGGCTTTTTTTTGGGGGGGGTGGGGGGTGATCGATTAATCTCCCAAATGAGCTTATCCACAATCTGTGCTCAAAATCTTCTGCGTAAAGATGCAATGGAGGAATTAATTCAGCTCATTGCATTGGGCTTTTACTCCACACTTCCCACAACGGTAAAAAAAACAAACAAAACAAGTAGGCTTCTTTTTGTTTTTTTCGAAAAATGAGAAAACTAAATTACCTCATAAACTTGATTGTAAACTGTAGGCTAGTGATAACAAACCAGTGGAGTTTATTTTTAATCTTTATTTACAGAATTTTGTATTTAAACCTACATATTTGTATTGTAATTACATTGTACAAAGACAAATAAATAATATAATATTAAAAAAAAAAAGTTGTTTCTGTTGGCTTGTTTGCTTCTACAACACAGGATCTGGTCGAAGAATTGAAAACCGGACTAAGAATGCTTATCTTCTATCACATCACACTACCACCACCATGTTTGACAGCTTTAATGATGTTCTCATTGTGAAAAACCCCAAACGTAACGAGAGCGAGACTCACACAATCCAGTACTTTCTTAGCCTCCTTTCACCCTGTTTTTCAATGATCAGGACCTCACAGGACTGACCACCACAGAGCAGGTATTGTTTGGGTGGTGGGCATTCTCGGCATTGCAGAGACACTGACATTGTGGTGGTGTGTGGAGTTGTACAAGTGGATCAGACACAGCAGTGCTGCTGGACTGAGAAACATCCAACCAGAAACATCCAGGCAGCATCGTCCTGTGGGCAGCAGCATCCTGTGACCACTGACAAAGGACTAGAGGATGACCAACACAAACTGTGCAGCAACAGATGAGCTTGTGTCCCTGGCTTTACATCTACAAGGTGGACCAACTAAGTAGGAAGGACACTGTGTGTACAAACTTTAGCAGCACTGCTGTGTCTGATGTGTCTGAGAATGACCCACCACCCAAAATCCGTCCTGTGTGAAAGGAGTGAAAGGAGGCTAACAAAGTATGCAGAGAAACTTGTGGACTGCGGTGTTATTGTGTAATACGCAATTCTCAACAGGTAACAACCGTCCACCTAGAGGACAGGGAGCAAATTCGTATATGGACATACACACATAGCCATTCACACACACCAGGGCAATATTTTTAGAGTAGTGTTTGAAAGGGAAACCTGATGGGGACTTGAACCTGAGACCCCAGAGCTGAGAGGCAAATGTGCCAACCACCAAAGCCACCATGCCACCTAAATGGAGAAATTATGGTAGGTTCTGAGAAGGATTACTGCTGTCCTACATTTTCTCCATTTGAAGTGAATGGCTCTCACTGGGGGTAAGCTGAAGTCTTAGAGCTTTGGAAATTGTCTAATAACTCTCCTTTTCATTTCTCCTGAAATGTCTTTTGATTGCGGTACAGTTTGCTGCTTGTTAAAATCTTTTAGTAGACTTATTGTTGTTGATTAGGTTCAGGAAGACTGGCAGTAATCATGCTGCTTACATTTGGTACATTTAACTGGTTGATAGAGTAACTGGGGGCCGGCTGTACAGTATTTTCCAAACAAATTAAATATTGTTTGAGAATCTGAGACATGTGATGTGTGATGTGACAACCCGTTTTTCACAGCAGTGATACAAGTCCTAACTATTTACTGGTTATAATATCAGGTCTACAGATCTACAAAGCCATTCGGACTAATGAACAGTTTCTACCCACAAGCCATCAGGCTCCTGAACAAGCTGTGACCCTTTCACCAACACCACTACGCTTGGAAACTTTATTATTAATACTCTATATATCACTGCTATGAACAACAACATCACTAAGTCACTTTATACAACAGGAGTAGACATAAACATACATATTTCTATTTAGCTCCACTCTCTCTCAGACTATACCTGTCTCATACATGTACAAATTAAGGGATTTCCTCAGATCCCTCCTGTCTTTGTATATTCTGTATTCTGTGTATATTTTGTATTTATTTAATATAATTTTTATATAACTTTATTTTAATATGTTTAGTATGTATACAGTTTGTCCTCCTGTAGAGTATCAACCTGAGCCTCACCACAAGCATTTCAATGCATAAATGTCCTGACATGTTGTGCAAATGACAAATAAACCTGCAACTTGAACTGTAGTCGTATTGCCAAGATGAGGCGATTTGGATTGACTAGTCCTATTTTATCATTGTGATTTACATGGAATTTTACTCTCTCTTATCTCTAACTAGTAAAATCTCCATTATTACCACTAAAAAGTCCAGATTCACATATTAACTAGTTGTAATGTGCAGTTTTGGACCTCTACAATATAATTTTCGATATTTACGATAATTTTCAAGTATTACGTCAGAATTACATATCTGGATAGACATCTGGAACTACAGTTTTTAACAGTAAAAATGCAATGATGTGAATCAGTGGTAACATATGACTAGACCAAATTACATTAAGAATATGACTATGCCAACATGACTAGTTAGAATGGCTTCATCTGTAGATCTTATATTATTGCTACTAGAAATTCCACAGCTGATCTCTGAAATTAGAAGAAAAATAAATACATCGAATCTTGAATTTGAGTTAACTAAATTGCAGCTTGTATTCGCTGGTGTCATGTTAAGCTATAATGGCTTGCCATAGTGTGGCAAATATTCACATTTTGATTCAAAGGGTGGATTGCCACACAGCTACGATTCAGCCTAAGGCCTTGGAAAAGCTTTTTCTCCACGATTGACGTTGGACGATTTTGCGAGCCAATGTCTGGCCTTCCCTGTAAGACCTTAATATTTTCTGACAGTCTCGCTGATGAGAAGTCGATACCTTCAAAAAAAATCAAGCGTGGCATTTTTTGGTTTGTTCAGTGTGAAACATGTAAGCCATTAAGCACAAATTCTTGCTCAGGCTAAGTGAACATACAGACAATAGAGAAAGAGGGGACGGCAGTGTGCATCAGGTTTCCACTGGAGGGCCAGGACGGTGTGGTTTTAATGTTTTAACCCCCCCATTACTCCCAGATAACTCTTATAGAGGTCTCAAGACGTTACTTAGCTTGTTAAGGCTATACCATGTTTCCAGTCATTGCTATGAAAGGCCAGGTGAGTCAAAGCTTTATAAATACTCTAAAAAGACTACTCAAACCTGGTCCCGACAGCCAACCGCTGTAAGCAGCTGCCTAGCACTCTTCCGGGAAGAGGTGTCCTCAATTCATAATGTGATTAAGAAACGGCAGTTGTGGTGGAGGACATTTTGAGGCCTGGAAGACCAAGAAGTCTTTCCAAGAGAAGTTAGACAGTCAAATAAGCACCCTAGTCTGACCTAAAGAAGCCCCTCAGGAAGATTTAGCAGACTCAGGAGCAGTGGTGGTGCACTGTTCTACTGTGCATGAGCACCTACACTAATATGACCTTCATGCAAGAGTCATCAGGAGAAGACCTTTCCTGCTTTCTCACCACAAAATTCAGCATCAGATGTTTTTAAAGCAACGTCTAAAGAACCCTGATTTGTTTTGGACGAAGGTAAAAAAAAAAAAAAAAGCACTGAGATGTTTGTAGAGGAGGTTGGTGGTTGGTGTGGCGCAACAGATAACACCACTACCTGCCACGGAGCTACCACACCATGTGGGTGACTGGGGTTCGATTCCCGGTCTGGGTGACTATGCTGTGCTACACCAATAAGAGTCTTTGGGCAAGACTCCTAACACTACATTGGCCCACCTCTGTAATACGAGTCACCTTGTAAGTCGCTCTGGATAAGGACGTCAGCTAAATGCCATAAATGTAAATGTAAATGTAGAGGAAGCTTGCAGAATTACAGCGCCGGGTACCCTTTCCCAGGAAAGTTTTAGTTAAAAACCAGCAAATTCAGGAAGCTAACATCACACCGTCTGTAAAAACACCAACAAAAAAGCTGAAGATGGGTTTAACAGCAGCATAATGATGCTAAACACACCTCAAAGTCAACAAGCTGAAGATTTCCCAATGTGGTCAACGTGAAAACCTCCCAAACTGGAACTGTATTCTGCTATAAAAAGCATTTAGAAACTGTGAAGCTTGCCAAAGGAGGTGTTACTAAGTATGTCTTCATGCCTTTTGGGATCCAGGTCATCTTTTACTCACTTAACTTTAGCACAGTAACACATATTTTGAACAGAGGTGCCCTGATCTTTGAATACTACATATTATATACTATATTTGAAACCATTTTTTGAAGGTTCTGAGTAGAACCATCTACAAATGTTTTTTTTCCACCAGTGCAAAGAACCTTTAACCAGGCATGTAACCATTGAAACATCCAGTTCTTTGACATCTGAAGCTTGTAAAATACATTAACATGTATTGGCATTTCTAATTAGCAATTTAGTGATCAGTCCTGGCACAGAGCTGACTGAAACCTAATTAGGCTATGGTACATATTTGCTTTTTGGTTAACATGGGCCCTCTTATAATAATAATAATAATTATAATAATAATAATAATAATAATAATAATAATAATAATATGAGGATAAAGAATGTATTTAAGTATTTAAAGATGAACAGAAGAACGTACGCAGCAACACTAAAAGACCTTGCCACCCATAGAGAAAAGCCTGAACCTAGGAACAGCCAGGAGACCACAGTCAAAGGACCTATGCTTGCCGTGAAGGGTCATAAGGATGTAAGAGGGCAGACAGATAAGTAGGTGCAAGGCCTTAAAGGTGAACAGTAGGATGCGTTCTATAACTGGTAGCCAGCGTAGCTGATGAAGGCCAGGGGTGATATGGGCAGATGGCTTAGTGTGTATTAAGATTCGAGCAGTGGACTGCAGTACTCTCACCACAGAGTTATGAAAACATGCACCAGGACCAGGACTTAGCAATACTGCAAAGATGGAAAAATGAAGAAACAGGCTGACACCAACTAATCTAACAAATCAGGCAAAAAGCTAACGCTGCTTTTTAAAGAAAGAACTTCATACCATCTGTGAAGCATGGTGGTCGTGGTGTGATGGTTTAGGGACGCTTTGCTGCATAAGGATTTGGGTGTCTTGCTTCCACTGAGGGAACTATGAATTCTGCTCTGCATCAGATAATTCCTCAACTGACAGTTGACAACCAGGTCATTTGTTCAAGAGCTGAAGTGCAGTTGGGTCACACAACAAGACAATGACCCATACAAATAGTGTCTCAGGCATCAAGCTACACATCTCATAACCATTTCATGTTCTGTGAGGGGGGCCTGTATACTTACTTTGCCACTCAATCTAAGAAAGGCTTAAGGGTTGCGACATGCAACACATTCACCACATCCACATGCCACTTGCCCTCTGACAACTTCCCACAAATCTGATTTCCCACTGGCTAGATGAGTTTCAGATGTTAGGAGTCTATGTTTTCAGCACTGTAAAACCAAACTGGTTTCATATACAGTGCTGAGAAATAGTATTTGGACATAATGAGCACATAAGCGCCTGGGATAGGGAACTACTTTTCCTCTTGACCTCTCTTTCTAAGCATGGTCATCCGCAGTGGTCGCTCTGGCAGTGTGAAAACGGTGGCAGTTTGTTTAGTACTATAGTCAAAAAAAAAAAAAAAAAGCAGGACAAGACTGGATTTGATTTGACATAGGTTTGAAATGACATAAAATATTGATTTTGCAATTTAAACTACTTGCTACCACAGTCATTAAATAGCTAAAGTGTTTAATGTAAAGGTTTAATGCGTATTTATGTGCATATTTCCTGGCTTTTGCTGTAGAAATCATGAAGAGCTTCCATTTTTGCATGCTGGTACTGATATTACATGAACTATACATACACTACACCTACTTTCTGTGTACAATACTGCACTGGGTAAGGGGTGAATACAAGTGTAGTGTAGTGAGTGGGGAGAAGTCTTTGTGGGTGCAGTGTGACTGAGCAGAGGTCACACTTCCAGTAAGTCAGTAAGTGCAGGGTGCACAGTGTGTTTGTATGGGGTGGAGGTGAGATACCTTGTGCAACTGTCTGTTCAGCAGCTCTGGTTGAATTGCTGTCTCTCGGTCTTCATGCTTCTGTACCTCCAGCCACTGGACAGCTGTGAGAACAGGCAGTGAATATTTTTTTGCGTCACTGATTTCTGAATACATTTATGCTTCATATTGATCATATTGCCATTTGACCATCTCTGACCACCTCTGCTGCAAATAATAATGCATATTATATATACACAGTTATTTATATTTATATTTATATATATATATGTATATATATATATATATATATATATCTTTAAAGACAGGATGTGTCACATATGGTCAGTGTGGTCCACATCCCACACGAGGCACGTACCGTATAGGGGCTGTTAGTAATTGTAGAATGAGGACATCTAGTGGTGGCATGGAGTCACTGCTTTCCCAGAGAAAGGAAAAAAAAAATCAAAAATGGCATAAAAATACATGTATCCATGCAGAAATTCTACGGAATAAATTTTGAAAATCTAACTTAAAAATTATAAATGATAAAAATATTTATATTTTAATCTCCCTGTCGGTGGCAGTAATACAGCACCAGTTAGAGGTAGCGCGGGGGGGGGGGGTTAGCACTGTACCACAACTCAACAGTAAGAAAAGACCATATTTAATATTCAGAAATGTTACCGTGAAAGTGTGGTATGCATTTCATATTAATAAAACACGTCAGTCAGCCAGAACATTAAAACCACCTACCTATTTTGTGTCTGTCCCCCTTGTGCTGCCAGAACGGCCATGAGCCCTCGAGGCATGGACTCGACAAAACCTCTGAAGGTGTCCTGCACCAGGACGCTAGCAGAAGGTCCCTCAAGTCCTGTAAGCAGTGTACATTCGTAGGTACAGCTGCCTAAGTGAACGAGGAGGTTGGCATCATGTCGGAGAACATAGCAGAAAGACAGGGGGGATCACTAAGGCACTATATCAGGGTAAATATGAGGCAACTGAGGTGAAGGTTTTTTTTTTTTTTTTTGGTATTTTAAAATTTATAATAAAAACTTTTGTAGCACTCGAGCAGATATTCACACTAAGCTCAGAGTGTGTAATGCACCTGAGAAAACAACAACAGAATTATAATGAGAAACACCTGGAAACATTCAAAAGTTGTGGGTACGCGCATGCGCAGAGCCGCTGAGTAGGCCATACCGATAGGCAGCGTCCCAATGAAAGGTGAAAACATCTGTAAAATGTGTAAAATGCGTTTTATAAGTTCTCATAAAAACGTTTTTTCACTTTTAACTAAAATGTAACGTTTTTTTTTCACATATTTTTGACGGTGCTGAAAGCTAGCTAAATATACATCCTTCTTGTGTATTTTTTTCTAATACTTTTAAAATAATTCCTTAAAAATGTGTAGGCTGTATCCCAATATCATCTACACGTTATTAAATTTCATATTTATTCATAATTTGGTTGTTAATATGCCCTGGTTTAGGCGTCAGTACATCCGTACTTTACTCACATGCCTTAAGAACTAGTTCTACTACTACTACTAATAATAATAATTATTATTAATATTATTATAATTATTATTAATATTATTATAATTATTATTATTATTATATTACTACTACTACCACCTGCTCAGTTGCACACACATTTTACACGTGACTTTTTATTATAATCGCAATATATATATATATATATAATATTATACTTAATTTAGGTTATTTATATGTATGTATTTATTAGTATTTATTTGCTTATCTTCTTTTATATGTTCTATAATATATTATATCCTGTTGTCTCGTGAATGGGCTCCTCTATATATGCTCAGTAGTGCAAACCACTGTATTTGGGCTTACTGTATTTCTAGGCCAGTGTTGCTGCCCTCTGCTGGAAGTCCAGGGGAACACATTCACGTCAGTGGAATCTCAATGGAGCAGAGGACTGGAAGACTGTTTACACTGTAGGTTGAAATAGCAGCTCCTCTCTGCCTGTTTGGCCTGGTGCATCTTGAAATATTATCTGTAGAATTCAGCATAGCCTCTGAAAGAGCACATGTGAGCCATGTGCTTCTGCGAGATGTTCATTATTGCGAGAAGGCAGTGGAGAAACTCAGTTAGCCAGATGTAATGCTGTGGAGTGGAGGAAATGCATGCAGGTCTTCCATAATTTTAATCTGATTCTGAACTAATAATAGGACATCCGTGCAATTCTCCACCTCCTCTACACCATCATTCCCAATAGTCTGTGATTTATCGATCGGAAGACTACAGCAGAAACATATGTAGCCAACATGTGGCGAAGAACATGATGTAAATCATGAGAGGATTAAAGGAATTAAAGGAGGAGGACCTTTGTTTGGGGTCGTTGTAGGGTGCGTGTGTACAGATACTAGCCCATCTGTTAATACATAATTATGTATAAGAGCCCTCCTCAACCCCCAGGGGTCACTACTCTTATCTGCTGTGGGCTGTAATCAACTGTTTGAAGCCTGAGAACCACTGATTAAACAAGTGGAATCAGGTGTGCTTCTGCTTGATTGCAGCCACTTCCTACAGCTATTAGAGGATTAGTTTGCATTTGAGACTGCTCAGTTCCTGACCACAGACCTGCTTTTGGCCAAAGTGCAACTTACTCAACTTACTACTGACGTCAGCACAATCACTAGTATGTCAGTGTCACTGCTGTTGAGTGGACCAACACTCAGCTATTAACTGGTAAATAGATGAACAGGGTGGAGGGCAGCTGATAACAGGCTACAGACTGTAACTGTTCTCATACTCCCATGCAATTATTGAGGGCAGTGCATAAAGATTTTGAGTCTGGTGTGATTGTTGGCTGATTTAAGTATTTTTAGAACTGCTGATCTTCTGGGGAACCTTGAGGAAGATGGCCTACGGCAGGAGATAGGAGTTACACCACTGTCTGCCAAGAACAGAAAGCTGAGGGTGCAGCAGGCACACTAGGATCACTACTAGTGGACAGTGGAAGAGAAGCATGAATGTCGTCTTAATTTCTGATGAGGCACACAGATGTTAGAGTCAGAACTGAACACCAACAGCACAAATCCACAGACTGAACCTGCTTGCGTGAACAGTCCAGGCTGGAGAAAGTGGTGCAACGGTGTGGCTCAGTTTGGACCTGTAAAGACTGATCACTGCTTGAATGCGCCAGCTTGAGTATTGTTGCAGACCAGGTGCGTCCCATCCTGACTAATTCACCCATCTTCTAACAGCTACTTCCTCTAAAAGTTGCCTCTAACAGGTTTCATGGACATGACAATAAGTTCAGTGGTTCTTCCCAGTTGACAGACCTGACTCCAATAGGACACCTTTGGGATGTGACATAACAGGAGATTCACAGCATTAAAAATGCAGTAACAGTGTGATGCAGTCATGTGAGAAAGTAACGTTTCTAATATCTGGTGGAGGCCCTACCCTGTATTAGTAGAGCCTTCCTAATAAAGTGCTCAGTATATTCATGTATAAAGAAAGTGGATCATTAATTAAGAAGTTAAGAACTGTTAAGCAACCATAAAGGGAACGATAGGCCTCCACATCTGATGATAATTTCCTGAACAGCGATACAGAGATTGCACTGCACATTCTTTAACCACATGTGCAAGGTTTTGAGAGCACATTGAAAACTGTGGCCTACAGAGGTGAACAAACAGAGGAAACGTGCCTTTGTTCCAGACATTAAGGATGGCTTTTCAGAGAAGACACCATGAATCCAGGCTTTAAAACACAGTTCTCGGGAACATTTAGTAACTTTTTTTTTTAGAAACCCAGCTCTGACCTTTCCCCGCTGCTATCAGACAACAGCTCCAGCAGCTGCAATGGGCAGGTTTGATAAAAGAAGCAATATGCTTTAAAACACTTTTAATATTTGGAAAAGCCTGAAAAAAAAAAAAACATAATCAAAAGAGGATTATCATATGTGCAATAAAGTCATTGCTTTGGTTAAATCACTTCACAGAAGGCTTGGGGGATCTGTTCCAGTCCAGAGGTTAGTCAAGAAAAAAACAAAAACAAATCAAAAATAGGTTAATAATCCACATTTTTATAAATTCCCCAAAGATTTCCTGCTTTAACCTGCTTAAACTTTGTAAAGTGCTATAATAAGCCATGTGAAGAATGGTTTTAAATGGTAGTTTAAAACAGTGTAGTTTTGTAACAGGAACGGCTCCAGTAGACTAACTTTACCTCACCTAAATGCCTTCTGTCCAATTTCCTACTTGCGTCTACAGTTTTCACATGCACACGCAATGTGAATCATCCGATGAGGTTTCTATTCCAGTTGTGAGGGCGTCCACTATGGCAGCTGCCTTCCAATTACGAGATGCTGCAAAGAGATGTCTAATAGAGAAGAGAGAGAAAGTCCTTACCATTCTACGGCAACACTAATATCGGTTCCCTTAAAACACTTATTACTGCTACATGCTCCATTTATAGTGGCATTTCAGTTAATTAAAAAAAAAACTAGCTGGCTCCAGGTCATTGGTCAGGAGCGTAATAATATTACCTGGTAGTGTCCAGTGTAAAAACAGAGCAGAATGACACATATAGCCATTAATGGAGTGGCTTCGACAGCATAGACCTTGTGTTATTTGCAGACAGTTGCAGGTCTATATGATCATTGCATAATTCGCTGCTGTGCTGTGACAGCACTGCTGCATCACATAAGGAACTAAATCACCATATGCTGTACTTACTGATCACTCCAGCTGAACTGCATGTGCAAAGACTACTGCTATAGTTAAACAGCCATTAAAGGCTGATTTGAACATTTGCACCAGTTAAATTAGCCTTGCTTAATCTCTACTGATTGAATATAGATCAACTGTATGTAAAAATGAAATGATCAAATCACCTGATTTATCGCCTACCCCAGATACAGTCGATTAGCCAGGACATATCTGATATCTTAGATGTGCTTCTGTTAGTTTAGAACAGGAGATGATGCTAGGCTAACTCGGTCTCCAATCTTATCTCTGTAAGAACTTGCCTAGAATCGTCCCTCAAATGGCTCTCAAAAGGGCTCGAAAGTGCACTGTTGGGATAATTGCGGTTTGACTGAATGGATGTTCTGTTCAATTTTGATCGTTCTGTAAAAACGAGCTGTCAGTCTATCACGAAAAGCTAGTGAAATCAGATTTAGAGGTTGACACGCTCTTCTGAACTGCTCCAACCAGTAAACAATACCTGGGAAATGTTCTTTATGACTAGTGACTTAAACCCTTAAGAGTTAACAGTATAAAACAACTGAGCTTTTCTTAGCGCCAGCACTAGACGATAGTCATGACAGTATTAAACTAATTCCCATTTGTCCTCCAATGTCTAAGCAGAGGCGTTTTTAAAACATCTGATTATTCTCGCCTTCTCCAGCTCCTAGGCTTAAAGAGCCATCCAATTACAGCCCGGTATTTGTTTCATTTTTCTATTGTCCTTTGCTCTTTTAGGCATACGCCTGCAAATAAGACCTGATCACAGCACACTGAGTGCCTGGTGGCATTAATATGAGAATACAAGCTGTTCTGGGTCACAGCACTAGCTTGTTGAGAGAGCAGATTTGAGTCCCATCCGATTTTCCTGCGGTCACTGGGAGTCCAGGCTGGTGGCGCATCCGTCGCACACCCGCACGGGGTGGTCCCAGCCCCGGGAGGGCACTGCTCGCGTCTGGGCCGAACAGCCCCCACACACGCCCTGTCCACATGCACGGCAGTGGTGTTTGGGCATGTTGGAGGTGAAGGCCTTGGAGCACTGGTGACACGCTGTGATCTCGTGATCTGGAACCCAGTAGTCCGGCCGTGCCACACCCTTTACAAAGCCTGAAGACACAGGGAGACACAGTCAGTGGAGGAGTCAGTAATTGGCAAAAGATGGCATTGCGTGTTTTCACTGTGTGACTTAAGTAGTTTATTTCATGAGCTGCTTTGATCTTTTACTTCACACATAATACTTCATACTTAACTGTAGGACTGATTCAGGCATTTTTTCAATGGATCAAGTATCGGCTTTTTAGGTTCCGATACACTTCCGATCCTTAGGTTTGCTGTAGCAGGGTGCTACTGGCGTCCTCTAGGTGCCATTAATAGACACGATCTTTAGCCTTATATGGATCCTTATTTCGGTGAGGAAAACTAAACAGCAGAATCTGTTAACAGTTAGCAGCCAAAACAAAAGCTCAAGTTATCTTATTAGGCCAACTTTGCATTCCACCTTAAATAGTGCTGCAGTTCTATTGAGTCCATTTCAACAGCAGAGTGTAACTGCTGCATTATTTAAGGTGGAATGGAAAGGTTCGGTGAAGAGGAAAACTCGCTTTAAATGGGAGAGCAGCAGGTAAGGAGTGTGTTAGGTGGTCTATTTTCTGTCGTTTTTGTCCGTGCTGCCAAAACCACCCAGTTTGTTGTAGCTCCGCAAAGATACGGATATTTTATCCCATTAGGTCCATTTGGGAAGATCTAACATTCCTCCCAGCCTGTCTTTATTCCCGAATTCAGCCTGGTTAGAAACCAGACAATGTGTTGGTGGAAATGCTCTGTTCTACCAGCGAGAGAACCACACTCCTTTCTTTGGTTCTAAACCAGCTCTGAACTGCGGATTCAGAACCGAGGAGAGGGCTAATGCTAATGCACACTCAAACTAAGTAATCTGACTGCAGAGTTGTAAAGGAGCTGTGAGCTGAATGGTCAGGAGGGTCAGTCAGACTGGACTGTAAGATATTAAACACTGTAGAGTTTAAAAACAAGTTTAAAAAGTTGCTCCAAACAAAGCAGATCAGATTACAACTTAGTCTGATTTTAGAAACTGGTACTAAAAATTGTGATTTTACTGCTGTTTACTAGCATGGATTAGCACAGTTTACCTAAATTGTGTGGCTGGATTATTTACAGAAACACAAAAAATGGATGATCTGAATCGGCCGAAAGTTAGCATTAAGAGGATCGGGGGGACTTGCTCGGGACATCCCTACTTAATTGAGTACTCTACACACAGCTGATTGAGTTATAAATGAATACTGAGCTGTTGCAGCTTTTGTAGAGTTCAAAAGGAGCTACCTGGATTTTCAGTCTGATCCGTTTTTGGTCAAATTAGGTTTTTTTTGGTTCTATTTTAAATCATTGATCATATTTTATATATATAGTTGTTTTCCCCCCCAGACAATAAGCAGTTAAGGTGAAGTCTCTGCACTGGCATTCTATTATCTTTTTAAAACTGTAGTTATGCAGTCATGTAAAAACAGTTCACGTACCCTGAACAGCTATATTTTTATACTGCATAAGATAAAGCTGAAAGGGTGTAGCTACAATACAAATGATCATGCTTTTCTACAATTCACCTTGCTTTATGCTTTCTAAATGAGTACTCTGCATCATAAAACATTTCGGTGTTGACCTTGATCTCCATACCAAACAGCACCAAACAATACCTGTACCTACTGAACGACATTCTTCCACAATAAACCTCTTGGCTTTACACTGACTTTATTTTATGCCAGTCATCACGGTCATCACTAACCAGCACGAAGCAAACATCACAATGCTCTTAAAACTGCAGGATTATCACTGTGAAAGTTATGTAACGTAGTGTGTCAAATGGACAGCACTGTTGTCATATGATGCAAAGAGGTTAATGGTTGTGTTCTTAAGTTGGCACACTCACAGAGAGGATAGTCCACGGCATTGGAGACTAAGTCCAGAGTGGACTGGGCCACCTCCGTCACCCTGCGGGCCACCAGCGTCCGAGGCTCCGTCTGGGATACTTTGTCAAGCAAAAGCAACAATAACTTTGTCTTAGTTATTAAGATATAATAAGATATTAAGAATATATAAGACATATAGGAATACCACAATCTCATTGCAATACAATGATAATGAATCTCTTAGGGTTTAACTTTGAAAGTGGGCAAAAGACGTGTACAGTGCAACATATGGAGGAGAGTGGTTGCAATGAGTATAAGCCTTGTATTAGCCTTAGTATCTCTTAGTGTCACAAAAATACTATAATATAGATATTGAAGCTCATCAGGTTGGAAAACCATTGCTAAACAGTGTTGGACCTCCACTAATCCACTCTGAGGCAGATGATAAACAAATGGATGCAATTCAGCACCACTATTACTCTCCCAAGTAGTGCCAAAATGCAACGGCACAGGCGTGTTTCAGCGAACATGTCTATATCATCATTTCTGTATCATTTCTACCTGAAACTTCAATTCCTACCTTGGCTGGTTTGTGGAGCTCCTCCTTCCCGGTGACACGCATCACACACCCTCACTGGGCTGCTGCCCCAGCCTTTCTCGGGCACTGGCATGCTGCGGGTGGAGCAGGCCTGGCAGAAGCCCTCCCCACATGAACGACAGTGGTGCTTTCTCTCTGCCTCCTCAAACATCCGCTTACAGCCGTGGCATTCCTTCATAAGGGGAGAGTAACAGTGGATTAGCTTGGCTACCCACTGCAGCAATAATTCATTCAGAAATACAAGCAATAACTGTAACATGCTAACATCTGAGCCTCATGCTGTGGTGGTTTATCCTTATTAGCTTTTTCAGCCAAATTTTAGCCGGAGGGGACAAACTCGGCTCTGGGGAGATTAGGGTTTTCATCAAACACAACAAATTTAACTAAGATCTTCGCAATAAGCTGATGAGCATGTGTTAAAATGAGGTAAAATGCTAAACTCAGCAATGCCACACCCCTTCTGACTGGATGTGTTTGCTTCTCTTGCTTTACATCATGTTCACTTACTGTAATCTCTGCATTAGGTCTCCAGTACGGAGGAGCCACCTGGTCTGTGATCCAGGCAGTGACCGCTTTAGTAGGGCCGGCACTGTACTCTGCCATGGATTGGATGACATAGTTGACCCCATCCAGTACACGCTGTGCAGCATTCTGATGGTCCGTCTGGAAGGTCTCGGACTATAAAGAGTTCAGACTGAACATGAGTGTTCTCCATATATGTGAAAGGCAGCTGTGGTACATACAGGAAGAGAGCAACAACTTACACCCAGCCAGACGTGCTTGACCTCAGGACGCACCACACTGCTCTCAGGGTCCTGGTTCCCCATCCAGTACTGCCTGCTCCGATAGATGATGCCGCAGTTTGGACACTCCAGGACATATCTGCACAGGAAGAAAGTTCTAAGTAATGAACAAAAAAAAATGCAGTAAGGCCTAGTTTCTTAGGGCGTAAACTACACACTTACCCTGACCACGCATACTTGGCCAGACCAAGCCACTGGTTATCAGAAGAGGCAGATGTTTTGGGCACAACTATGACCTCCCTTCCCCCCTCATAGCACCTCTGAGGAAAGGAAGACAAATAAGTCAGTAAGTATATCAGGGTCCACTTTAGTGCTCCTTTGGACAACATAGTAAATGTGTAATGAATATGATGTTAAATTACCTTGCAGATGAGGACCTTGTTATTGTACTGATGGGCATACTGGCACAGTCCATCGGCCATGTGTGGTACTCTGTCTTTCTGGTGGTTCATTCCATTTTTACACCGAATACTGAAGCCATAAGAAAGGCATTTCTTATAAACAAGCATTTTCTTCTTAACGATTTGACTCTGCACCTCCATCACAATGCGCAAGTATCCCTACTAGCGTATGAACTGTATATTAAGTTCAACACACTATAATATGAAATAACAGGCTGCAGTCATATGCCTTGATACACTGCGACCCCCAATTTCCCTTTTCTAATCTAAGTGCTGTTTTATTGACAGCTAAGTGATCCCTACCACTGACCTCAAACACTGCGACTCATGGTGTTAAAAACAGACCAAGTGCTAATAAAATTAGTGCATGATGCAAGCTTGTGAAACCACCACCATGAAATTGAACTACTCAACGCAGCACATTTACGCAGCACAGCACATATCCTACAAACATTCGGCCTACATCTTCCAGCTCGCACGCACTAATGCAGCATAAAACCCCTCCCAAAAAACAAGGTGCACTTACTTGCAGCTGAGGCAGACAGAAGGGCAGGTGAAATATTCATCAGGAAAGAAGGAGTACATGCTGATTTTGTCATCTGAGATCTCCCCACAGAACCTTTCACTCAAGGCCTGACACAGACGCACATCACAGTGAGGTTTATTCACAAAGCCACTGATTTTGTTCCATCGCCTCCCCCTCCACTACTGTATATGTGGATTCAGCCGATTCAAATGCATGCAACGAAATGGAAGGAGTACTACCTGCAGGGCGCTATAGACGATGGCCGGCTGACGGGGGGCTCGGGAGGCTGTGTTCTTCACCTGCAGCGTGATGGTCTCCAATAACTGAGAGTAGTTTGTGGCGGGAGTGATAGTTTTTGTACCCACGTACTGCACCGAGCTGAAGGCTTCTGTACTCTGGGCCAGGTCATGGAAACGCTTCTGAAGCAGGACATCTGCTGGGGCTGTGCTGTCTGTAGGAGAGGAGAAGCTTTTACTAGTCTCCACATAAAGCAACCACTAGTATACATTCACTTATTAACTAGAACCATCAGGAATTTAGTTTGGCCAGAAAAACATGAAATGGTTGCTGGCATCCTGGATGTTTTAAAGCAAACAACTTACATGCTACACACGTATTCTCTATCAGTAAGACTAGGCAATAATTTACCTTCCAAATGCTAGAAACACTCTACTTGGGGTGCAGAAATGCACTGATCTGCAGGCATTGATTTTACCGCATTGATTTTTGGCTGTTTTGAATTCTTAAAGGACCCAAAACAAAATGTTCCTTTTGAAGAGCTAGATACACTGCTGCCGTTTCAAAACATCGCCCACTCCTCAATTCACATGTGAACACCAAGTTGCAAAAACAGCCTGTTTAAAAAACATCACTTTTACACATACCTACCTGTTCTGTCTATAGCAGTTTAGCACCACCTATTCAGATTGA